>NC_029793.2:78501186-78505142 GCF_000816755.2 Arachis ipaensis | reverse complement strand
CCCTCCTATCCACTGATGCTCAAAGCCTTGGGATCTTTTTTATTTTCCCTTGCCTTTTGGTTTTAAGGGTTATTGGCTTTTTGCTCTTGCCTTTTGGTTTTAAGAGCTTTTGACTTTTTCTGCTTGCTTTTTCTTTTTCTTTCGATTTTTTTTCGCTGTATTTTTTTTTCTGCAAGCTTTTGTATTCACTGCTTTTTCTTGCTTCAAGAATCATTTTTATGATTTTTCAGATTATCAAATAACATGTCTCCTTGTCATCATTCTTTCAAGAGCCAACATATTTAACATTCATAAACAACAACTTCAAAAGACATATGCACTGTTCAAGCATTCATTCAGAAAATAAAAAGTATTGTCACCACATCAATATAATTAAACTAAGTTCAAGGATAAATTCGAAACTCATGTACTTCTTGTTCTTTTGAATTAAAAACATTTTTCATTTAAGAGAAGTGATGGATTCATAGGATATTCATAACTTTAAGACAAAGTTACTACATACTAATGATCATGCAATAAGACACTAAGATAGATAAGCACTTAACATAAAGAAAATGAAAAACAGAAAATTTGAGAACAAGGAATGAGTCCACCTTAGTGATGGTGGCGTTTTCTTCTTGAGGTACCAATGATGTCCTTGAGCTCTTCTATGTCTCTTCCTTGTCTTTGTTTCTCCTCCCTCATTGCTCTTTGATCTTCTCTAATTTCATGAAGGATGATGGAGTGCTCTTGATGTTCCACCCTTAGTTGTCCCATGTTGGAACTTAATTCTCCTAGGGAGGTGTTGATTTGCTCCCAAAAATTCTGTGGAGGAAAGTGCATCCCTTGAGGTATCTCAGGGCCCTTTTGAGTCAATCTTCCATTGAGCTCCTTCCACACATATGTCCATGAGGACTTGGTCCAACCTTTGATCAAAGTTGACCCTTCTAGTGTAGGGGTGTGCATCTCCTTGCATCATAGGCAAGTTGAACGCCAACCTCACATTTTCCAAACTAAAATCTAAGTATTTCGCCCGAACCATTGTAATATAATTCTTTGGATTCAGATTCTTACTTTGATCATGGTTCTTAGTGATCCATGCATTGGCATAGAACTCTTGAACCATTAGGATGCCGACTTGTTGGATGGGGTTTGTTAGAACTTCCCAACCTCTTCTTTGGATTTCATGTCGGATCTCCGGATACTCATTTCTCTTGAGCTTGAAAGGAACCTCGGGGATCACCTTCTTCTTGGCCACAACATCATAGAAGTGGTCTTGATGGGCTTTGGAGATGAATCTTTCCATCTTCCATGACTCGGAGGCGGAAGCTTTTGTCTTTCCTTTCCTTTTTCTAGAGGATTCTCCGGTCTTAGGTGCCATCAACGATAATGGAAAAATAAAAAGCTTATGCTTTTACCACACCAAACTTAGAATATTACTCGCCCTCGAGCAAGAGAAGAAAGAAGAGGTGAAGAAGAAGAAGAAAATATGGAGGAGAGGAGGGAGAGGTGTATTCGGCCAAGAAGGGGAAGAGAGGGTTGTGTTGTGTGAAAATGAGGAAGAATGGAGGGCTTTATATAGGGAGGGGAGGGGGGTTTAGTTTCGGCCATATAGGGTGGGTTTGGGTGGGAAATTGATTTTGAATTTTGAAGGTAGGTGGAGTTTATGAGGTAGGTTTATGGGGAAGAGTGGATGGATGTGAGTGGTGAAGTAGTGATAGGGAAGAGAGATTGAGGTGATTGGTGAAGAGTTTTGGGGAAGAGTGTTTATTGGGAAGAGAGGATGAACATTGAGAAGAGGGAAGAGAGTGAGTGGAGTTAGGTGGGGATCCTGTGGGGTCCACAGATGTTGAGTTGATCCTGCGGGGTCCACAGATCCTGAGGTGTCAAGAATTTGCATCCTTGTACCCATTAGGCATGTGAAATGCCTTTGCATGCAATTCTGGCGTTTAAATGCCGAAATGATGCTTGTTCTGGGCGTTCAGCGCCCAGATGCAACATATTTCTGGCGTTGAACGCCAGTTTTATGCTTGTTTCTGGCGTTCAGCGCCAGCTTTCCTCACTGTGCATTTCTGGCGTCTGAACGCCAGGATGCTGCTTGTTTCTGGCGTTCAACGCCAGATCCATGCTCTGTTCTGGCGTTGAACGCCAGCCAGATGCTCCTTACTGGCGTTTAAACGACAGTAAGTCCTTCCTCCAGGGTGTGATTTTTCTTCTGCTGTTTTTGATTCTGTTTTTGATTTTTCTATTTATTTTGTGACTCCACATGATCATGAACCTAATAAAACATGAAATAACAATAAAAATAAATTAAAATTAGATAAATAAAAATTAGGTTGCCTCCCAACAAGCGCTTCTTTAATGTCAATAGCTTGACAGTGGGCTCTCATGGAGCCTCATTCCCCAAGTTTCATTACCAAATAAATTGGCATTCAGCTTCATGATTGCACCAAGGAACTTGGCAACTTGCTCTCCAGTAACATCTTCATTCTCTTCAGAAGAAGAATACTCTTCAGAGCTCATGAATGGCATAAGGAGGTTTAATGGAATCTCTATGGTCTCTAGATGAGCCTCAGAGTCCTTTGGTTCCTCAAAGGGATACTCCTTATTGATCATTGGACGTCCCAGGAGGTCTTCCTCCTTGGGATTCACGTCCTCCCCTTTCTCTCTAGGTTCGCCCGTGTTGACTATGTCAATGGCCTTGCACTCTCCTTTTGGATTTTCTTCTGTATTGCTTGGGAGAGCACTAGGAGGGGTTTCAGTGATTTTCTTACTCAGCTGTCCCACTTGTGCCTCCAAATTTCTAATGGAGAGACTAAGTTTGCTAAATTAGAGGTATTTTGTTCAGAGTTCTCTGTCTGTTGCTGAGTGGATGATGGAAAAGGCTTGCTATTGCTAAACCTGTTTCTTCCACCATTATTAAAGCCTTGTTGAGGCTTTTGTTGATCCTTCCATGAGAGATTTGGGTGATTTCTCCATGAGGGATTATAGGTGTTTCCATATGGTTCACCCATGTAATTCACCTCTGCTATTGCAGGGTTTTCAGGATCATAAGCTTCTTCTTCAGAATATGCCTCTTGAGTACTGTTGGATGCAGCTTGCATTTCATTCAGACTCTGAGAAATCATATTGACTTACTGAGTCAATATTTTATTTTGGGCCAATATGGCATTCAGAGTATCAATTTCAAGAACTCCCTTCTTCTGAGGCGTCCCATTACTCACAGGATTCCTCTCAGAAGTGTACATGAACTGGTTATAAGCAACCATGTCAATGAGTTCTTGAGCTTCTGCAGGCGTTTTCTTTAGGTGAATGGATCTACCTGCAGAAGTATCTAATGACATCTTAGCTAATTCAGACAGACCATCATAGAATATATCCAGGATGGTCCATTCTGAAAGCATGTCAGAAGGACACTTTTTGGTCAGTTGCTTATATCTCTCCCAAGCTTAATAGAGGGATTCTCCTTCTTTCTGTCTGAAGGTTTGAACATCCACTCTAAGCTTACTAAGCTTTTGAGAAGGAAAGAACTTGGCTAAGAAAGCCTTGACCAGCTTATCCCAAGAGTTCAGGCTATCTTTGGGTTGAGAGTCCAACCACACTCTAGCTCTGTCTCTTACAGCAAACGGGAAAAGCATGAGCCTGTAGACTTCAGGATCTACTCCATTAGTCTTAACAGTATCACAGATATGCAAGAATTCAGTTAAGAACTAAAAAGGATCTTCAGATGGAAGTCCATGAAACTTGCAGTTTTGTTGCATCAGAGAAAGTAATTGAGGTTTCATCTCAAAATTGTTTGCTCCAATGGTAGGGATGGAGATGCTTCTTCCATGTAAATTGGAATTAGGTGTAGTAAAGTCACCAAGCATCCTCCTTATATTATTATTATTTTCGGCTGCCATCTCCTCTTCCTGTTCAAAAATTTCTGTAAGGTTATCTCTGGATTGTTGTATTTTAGCTTCTCTTAGTTTCCTCTT
>NC_029793.2:78389221-78501148 GCF_000816755.2 Arachis ipaensis | reverse complement strand
ATTTTTATATGCAAAGAAAACATGCAAGACACCAAACTTAAAAATCTTTCATGTTCAGACACTATGAATGCAAAAATGCACATGAAAAACAAGAAAAGGCACAAAACAAGAAAACATCAAGATCAAACAAGAAGATTTACCAAGAACAACTTGAAGATCATGAAGAACACCATGAATACATGATTTTTTCGAAAAATGCATAAAATTTTTAGAAAAAATGTAATTGACACCAAACTTAAAAATTGACTCAAGACTCAAACAAGAAAAACAAAATATTTTTGATTTTTATGATTTTATGATTTTTTTGGATTTTTCGAAAATTAATGTGAAAAAGAAAAATAAGGATTCCAAAATTTTTAATATGAATTCCAGGAATCTTGCACTCTTAGTCTAAAGCTCCAATCTGAGGGTTAGACATGGCTTAATAGCCAGCCAAGCTTTAGAAGATACAAATCAGGCATATAACAGCTGATACTTCATCCAACTTCATATACTTATAAGTGGAAGCCTTAGTCTAAAAGAATTAGACATGGCTTTACAGCCAGCCAGGCTTCTACATGCTTCACGAAATACTATAATTCATTCTTAAAAGTTCTGAAGAAAAATATATTTTTGAAAAGATTTATTTTTTTTTCGAATATTAATTAGGAAAAACGAAATAGAAGAAAATATTTTTGAAAATTTTTTTTTGAAAACTTTTTGAAAACAAAATAAGAAGAAAATTACCTAATCTGAGCAACAAGATGAACCGTCAGTTGTCCAAACTCAAACAATCCCCTGCAACGGTGCCAAAAACTTGTGCACAATACCATGGTCCAAACATAACTTCACAACTTCGCACAACTAACCAGCAAGTGCACTGGGTCGTCCAAGTAATAAAACCTTACGTGAGTAAGGGTCGATCCCACGGAGATTGTTGGTATGAAGCAAGCTATGGTCATCTTGTTAATCTCAGTCAGGCGGATATCAAATGGTTATGGAGTTTTCGCATACTGGAATAGGATTCACCCTCCTTTTGCATCTGTGACTACGCCCAGCACTCGCGAGTTTGAAGTTCGTCACAGTCATTCAATCCCTGAATCCTATTCGGAATACCACAGACAAGGTTTAGACTTTTCGGACTCTCATGAATTCCGCCATCAATCTAGCTTATACCACGAAGATTCTGATTAAGAGATCCAAGAGATATTCATTCAATCTAAGGTGGAACGGAAGTGGTTGTCAGGCACGCGTTCGTGGGGGAATGATGATGATTGTCACGTTCATCACATTCATGTTGGAGTACGAATGAATATCTTAAAAGCAGAATAAGTTGAATTGAATAAAAATACAGTAGTACTTTGCATTAATTCATGAGGAACAGCAGAGCTCCACACCTTAATCTATGGAGTGTAGAAACTCTACCGTTGAAAATATATAAGTGATGAAGGTTCAGGCATGGCCGAGAGGCCAGCCCCCTAACGTGATCAATATGATTCAAAGATGAACTAAAAATCATAAGATGATTAATACAATAGTAAAAAGTCCTATTTATACTAAACTAGTTACTAGGGATTACAGAAGTAAGTAATTGATGCATAAATCCACTTCCGGGGCCCACTTGGTGTGTGCTTGGGCTGAGCTTGAAGTTTACACGTGTTTTTGGCGTTCAACTCTGGTTCGTGACGTGTTTCTGGCGTTTAACTCCAGACTGCAGCATAGAACTGGGGTTCAACGCCCTTTTGCGTCATCTAAACTCGGCCAAAATATGAACTATTATATATTGCTGGAAAGCCCTGGATGTCTACTTTCTAACGCAATTGGAAGCGCACCATTTTGAGTTCTGTAGCTCCAGAAAATCCACTTTGAGTGCAGGGAGGTCAGAATCCAACAACATCAGCAGTCCTTCTTCTACCTCTGAATCTGATTTTTGCTCAAGTCCCTCAATTTCAGCCAGAAAATACCTGAAATCATAGAAAAACACACAAACTCATAGTAAAGTCTAGAAATGTGAATTTAACATAAAAACTAATAAAAATATCCCTAAAAGTAACTAGATCCTACCAAAAACATACTAAAAATAATGCCAAAAAGCGTATAAATTATCCGCTCATCAACAGGACTTACCCAAGGACTGTCAGAAATAGGGTAAATAATACCTGCTTCCCATAATTTCATTACCTCTTTTTGGACCACCTCTTTCATAGTTGGTTTGAGTCTCTTTTGTGGTTGCACAACTGATTTAGCATCATCTTCAAGAAGGATCTTATGCATACACTTGGTTGGACTAATCCCCTTCAAGTCACTAATGGTCCACCCAAGAGCTGTTTTATGGTTCCTGAGCACTGAAATAAGTGCCTCCTCTTCTTCAGGCTTCAGAGAAGAGCTAATAATCACTGGATATGAATCATTTCCACCCAAGAACACTTATTTCAGAGAAGGGGGTAAGGGTTTGAGCTCAAGCTTGGGGGCTTCCTCCTCCTTGATTGGCGTGTTCATCAGCTCTTTTTGGGGTAGTGAATCGTCAACTTCAACTAATTCACACTCAGAAATAGGATCTAGAATATCATCAAGTACCTTAGTTTCCAGTACTTCTTGAACAAGTGGTTCAATAACATTTATTTTCATACACCCCCCAGAATCATTGGGGTGCTTGAGGGCTTCAAAAACATTTAGGACCACCTGTTCTTCATTGACCCTCAGGGTTAATTCACCCTTTTGCACATCAATCAGAGCTCTACCTGTAGCTAAAAAGGGTCTACGTTTCTTGCTCCTTCCAATTCCTCTTGTGGGTCAACAGCTCTTTCATAAATTTAGTGTAGAGAGGCATTTGCTCCAGAGCCTCTGCAAAAGGAATGTTGATCTGCAGCTTCTTGAAGACATCTAAAAATTTAGAGAATTGCTTTTCTTTGGACGCCTTCTGAAGCCTCTGAGGATATGGCATTTTTGGCTTGTATTCAGGGGCCTTTGGTAAGGTGGGATAAGTGTCAAGAGAGTCAGGAAACGGGTTGTCTGCACGCTTAGGAGGGGCGTGCTCTACTTCTTCCTTCTTCTCCTTTGGAGTTTCCTTTTCAACTATATCTTCATTGACCTTGGTCTCAGAACCAGCTACCTTACCACTTCTCAATTGAATGGCCTTGCAATCTTCTCTTGGGTTCACCACTGTATCACCAGGGAATGTATTTGAAGACCTTTCAGGTAATTGCTTGCTCATTTGACCCATTTGCACCTCCAAGTTTCTAATGGAGGCTCTGGTTTCTTGTATGAAACTCATCATCATCTCACATTTAGAATCTTTTTGGGATTTAGAATTTACCTGCTGAGGTGGTTGTTGTTGCTGAGACTGAAATTGGCGGTTATTATAGTTGTTCTGTTGAAAACTGCCCTGAGAACTATTGTTGAAGTTCTGAGGTCTCTGAGGTTGATCTCTCCACCCAAAATTTGGGTGATTCCTCCACCCCTGATTGAATGTCTTAGAATATGGATCATTGTTGGAATTTCTAGGACCACTCCCCATGTAGTTAACCTGTTCAGAAGAGGGTTGAGCATAATCATAATTATCATTTTGCACAAAGTTACCTGCCATGTCATAAGAGACTTCCTGTGATGTATTCTGGGTGTTGATAGTTGAGACTTGCATGCCACCCATCTGTTGAGTAAGTAGATTTATTTGCTGAGACATAAGCTTGTTTTGAGCAAGAAAAGCATTAACAGCTTCTACTTCCAACACGCCCCTCTTCTGAGGGGTCTCAGAGTTCACAGGATTCCTGTTAGATGAGTATAAATATTGGTTGCTTGCAACCAATTCAATCAGCTCAATAGTTTCCTCTGGTGTCTTCTTCTTGTGCAATAAACCGCCTGCAGAAGTGTCTAAACTCATCTTGGACATCTCACCCAAGCCTTCATAAAAGATATCCAGTTGGGTCCATTTGGAGAACATGTCTGGAGGGTATTGCCTAGTCAGTAGCTTGTATCTCTCCGAAGCTTCATAAAGAGTTTCACCTTCCTTTTGCCTGAAGGTCTGAACTTCCAACCTAAGCTTAGTCAGCTTCTTTGGTGGGAAAAATTTAGTGAGAAACTCAGTAACAACCTTTTCCCATGTATTCAAACTCTTCTTTGGTTGGGAATCTAACCACAGCTTTGCTTTATCCCTCAGAGCAAACGGGAAGAACATGAGTTTGTACAGCTCTGGATTCACTCCATTTGTCTTCACAGTATCACAAATCTGTAGAAAATCAGATATAAATTGATTTGGGTCTTCGTGAGGAAGACCATGATACTGGCAATTTGGTTGCACCAGGGTGACCAATTGTGGCTTCAACTCAAAGTTGTTTGCAGTTATAGGAGGCAACATAATGCTCTTTCCATAAAGATCTGCAGTAGGAGCAGAATAAGAGCCAAGCACTCTCCTTTGTTGATCATCCTCATTCGGATTTGCCACATTGGCATTAGCATTATTATTTGCCATAGTGGATTCTGCAGCCTTGCAAAGTCTTGCTTGTTGCAAATGTCGCCTGAAAGTTCTTTCAGGTTCAGGATCAAAGTCTAAGAGATGTTCTTTGTCTCTATTCCGGTGCATACACAGGCAGAAAACAAGAAAAAATGGGACTCTCTACGTCAGAGTGCAGAGAAGTCCCTGTGAGGTAACCTGTGTAAAATAATAAAAATAAAAATACTAAATAAATAAATTAAAAAAATCGAAAATTTAAAAGGAAAAATAAACAGGAAAAACTCAAATAAAAATAAAAATAAATAGAGGACACCAAACTTAATTTCAAAAATTAAGAGGAAAAAAATTTTGAATAAAATAAATCAAAAAATTTTTTTTTTCGAAAATAATACTAAAACAAAAATTAAATAAAATTAAAACTAAAACACCTAATCTAAGCAATCAAACAACTGATAGTTGTTAATCACAGTCAATCCCTGGCAACGGCACCAAAAACTTGGTGCGGTATTTGTAACCCACTAACTTACCGGCAAGTGCACCGGGTCGTACCAAGTAATACCTTACGTGAGTAAGGGTCGATCCCACGAGGATTGATGGATTAAGCAACAATAGTATTTGATAGGCTTAGTTAGACAAACAGAAAAGAGTAATTTAGAGTTCAAAAGCATTAAACAATAAAGAAGAGTTTGAAGACAGGCAGATGAATAGGTGAGGAATAAAATATTGAGAAAGCAGTTAAAGCTTCAGAGTTATCTATTTTCTGGATTGACTTTTCTTATTAACTAATTTTAATCATGTAAGATTTAATTCATGGCAAACTATTTGTGACTAGACCCTAATTCCTTTGACCTTCCTAGTCTCCTCTAAAATTCATCAACTGCCAATTCCTTGGTCAATTAATTCCAATTAGAGGGTGATGATCAAATTCTAGTTTATATGCCACAAGAATTCTAATTATCCAAAAATAAAGGGATTATATGTCACGTATCCCGTTAAATACAAACAATTAGAAATTCAGGATAATATGTTTTCAAGCTATTGTTCAAGTAAAGAGCTTTTTCAAGTTATACAAGAACTCAATTAGAACGTGGGTCATACTTTCGTTCCACCCAAATTCATAAAATAAAGAACGAAAACAATTATTGAAATATAAATCAAAACATGAATTAAAATAGAAAAATAATATTATCAATCCATACAATAGACAGAGCTCCTAACCTTAACAATGGAGGATTAGTTGCTCATGGAATATGGAATGTAAATTTGTATCGAATAATGTTCTGGAATGTTCTTCTGGAACCACCCTATTGTGATCCCTTTTATAATTAATCCTAATAATTTAAAAATCAAATTTCTAAAATTAAAATTAAAATAATATCTTTTCCTAAAATAAGATTTGAATTTAAATTCGAATTAATTAATAAGTCTTCAGCTGATGGGTGGGGACCACTTGATTTGTCCCTTCTGCAGCTTCTAATATGTGATTTCTGGGCTAAGAACTGGGTCAAAACAGCCCAGAAATCGCCCCCAGCATTTTTCTGCATTTTCTGCACGTGACGCATGTCACGCGTACGCGTCGTTCACGCGTTCACGTCATTTGTGCAGATTCCAGTCCACGCGTTTGCGTTAGGCACGCGATCGCGTCATTGCGATTTCCTCCATTCTGTGCGGTCGCGTGAGCCTTGCGTCCGCGTCGGTATTTGCTGGTCATCTCCTTGGTTTCTTCTCTTTCTCTGCAGAAACTTCATCAAATCCATCTGAATGCTACCTAAAATGAATAAAATTGCACAAAACTCAAAATAGCATCCATAGTGGGTAAAATATAATTAATTCTTAATTAAACTCAACAAGTTAGATGCAAATTCACTAGGAAAAGATAGGAAAGATGCTCACGCATCAATCGACCTTTACTCGCGTAAGGTTTTATTACTTGGACGACCCAGTGCACTTGCTGGTTAGTTGTACCGGAGTTGTGAAAAGTGTGATCACAATTCCGTGCACCAAGTTTTTGGCGCCGTTGCCGGGGATTGTTCGAGTTTGGACAAATGACGGTTCATCTTGTTGCTTGGATTAGGTAACCTTCTTTCTTGTTTCAACCTTTATTTTCTTTTCAAAAAGTTTCGAAAAAAAAATTTTTAAAAATAAATTCTAGAGCTTCGTGAGATATGTTGAAGCCTGGCTGGCTGTTAAACCATGTCTAATCTTTTGGACCGAGGTTTTCACTTTCCATTGTAGAAAGGACATGTCTGTATTTGTTATGCTAAAGCTTGGCTGGTCATTTGGCCATGTCTAATTCTTTTGGACCGAAGCTTTAGACTAACATTGCATGAATCTAGGAATTCTTATTAAAAATTTTGAATTTCTTTATTTTCTTTTTCCAAAATAATTTGGAAAAAAAATACAAAAAAATTTAATAAAATCATAAAAACTAAATTTTTTTTATCTTTCTTATTTGAGTCTTGTGTCAAATTTTATGTTTGGTGTCAATTGCATGTTTTTAATTTTTCTTAAATTTTCAAAAATTCATCATGTGTTCTTTCTTGATCTTCAAGTTGTTCTTGATGATTTTCTTTGTTTAATCTTGTGATTTTCTTGTTTTGTATTTTTTTTTTGTTTTTCATATGCATTTTCGAGTTCATAGTGTATAAACATTAAAAATTTCTAAGTTTGGTGTCTTGCATATCTTTCTTTTCTTAAAAATTTTCAAAAATATGTTCTTGATGTTCATCATGATCTTCAAAGTGTTCTTGGTGTTCATCATGACATTCAAAGTGTTCTTGCATGCATTATTTGTTTTGATCTTAAACTTTTAAGTTTTGTTTCATTTTATTATTTTTCTCTCTCCTCATTAAAAATTCAAAAGTCAAAAAAATATCTTTTCCTTATTCTTCTCATAATTTTCGAAATTTTGAGTTGACTTGGTCAAAAAATTTTAAAATTTAGTTGTTTATTGTTAGTCAAGTCAAAATTTCAATTTAAAAACTTTATCTTTTCAAATCTTTTTCAAAATCAATACTTTTTCATTTTTTATGATTTTCGAAAATTTTAAAACTAATTTTTCAAAATCTTTTTCTTACTTTTATTTCATATTTTCGAAAACTTTACTAACAATTAATGTTTTGATTCAAAAATTTAAAGTTTGTTACTTTCTTGTTAAGAAAGGTTCAATCTCTAAATTCTAGAATCATATCTTTTAGTTTCTTGTAAGCCAAGTCATCAACTTTAATTTTAAAAATCAAATCTCTTTAATTTCTTTTTCAATTCTTTTTCAAAATAAACTTCAATCATATCTTTTTAAAATTTTAATTTTAAAATCTGTTTCTAACTTCTTATCTTTTCAAAATTTATTTTCAAATCTTTTTCAACTAACTACTTGACTTGTTTGTTTTAATTTTAAAAAGTTTATTATTTCTTATCTTTTTCAAAACCACCTAGCTACTTTTCCACTTCTAATTTTCGAAAATCACTAACCACTTTTTCAAAATTCTTTTTAATCAACTAATTATTTTAAATTCTAATTTTATTTTATTTCTTTTAATATTTTTGAAACTAACTTAATTAATTAAATAAAAATAAAAATGTTTTTCTTTTCCCTTTTCTTAAAATTCGAATACTCTCTCTGATCTCTTTCTATTTATTTATTTAATTACTAACACTTCTCTTCTACTCATAATTCGAACCCTTCTCTCTTCTCTCTGTTTGAATTACTTATCTCCCCTCTCTTCTCATTATTTTATTCTTATACTCATATAAAGGAATCTCTATACTGTGATATAGAGGATTCCACTATTCTCTTTGTTTTCTTCTTTTTCATATGAGAAGGCACAAGGATAAGGAAATTCTTGTTGAAGCTGATCCTGAACTTGAAAGGACTCTGAAGAGGAAGCTAAGAGAAGCTAAAGCACAACACTCCGGAGAGGACCATGTAGAAAATTTCAAAACAGAAGCAGACATGGCAGCCGAACCCAACAACAATGGTGGAGATGCAAGGAAGATGCTTGGTGACTTTACTGCACCAACTTCCAACTTCTACGGAAGAAGCATCTCAATTCCTGCAATTGGAGCAAACAACTTTGAGCTTAAGCCTTAATTAGTTTCTCTAATGCAGTAGAATTGCAAGTTTCATGTATTTTCATTGGAAGATCCTTATCAATTCTTAGTTGAATTCTTGCAAATTTATGACACTGTTAAGACCAATAGGGTTAATCCCGAGGTCTACAGACTTCTGCTTTTCCCCTTTGCTGTATGAGACAGAGCTATGATATGGTTGGACTCACAACCTAAAGAAAGCCTGAACTCTTGGGAAAAGTTGGTCAATGCTTTCTTGGCCAAATTTTTTCCACCTCAAAAGATGAGCAAGCTTAGAGTGGAAGTCCAAACCTTCAGACAGAAGGAAGGTGAATCCCTCTATGAAGCTTGGAAAAGATACAAGCAATTGATCAGAAGGTGTCCTTCTAACATGCTTTCAGAATGGAGCATCTTAGGTATATGCTATGATGGTCTGTCTGAATTGTCCAAGATGTCATTGGACCACTTTGTTGGTGGATCTCTTCATCTGAAGAAAACCCCTGTAGAAGCCCAGGAACTCATTGAGATGGTTGCAAATAACCAGTTCATGTACACTTCTGAAAGAAATCCTGTGAATAATGGGATGACTTAGAAGAAAGGAGTTCTTGAGTTTGATACTCTGAATGCCATATTAGCTCAGAACAAAATATTGACTCAGTAAGTCAATATGATTTCTCAAAATCTGACTGGATTGCAAGCTGCATTCGGCAGTACTAAAGAAGCTTCCGCTGAAGGAGAAGCTTATGATCCTGAGAGTCCTAGAATGGAAAAAGTGAATTACATGGGATAATCCTATGGAAACACTTATAATCCTTCATGGAAAAATCATCCAAATTTCTCATGGAAAGATCAACAGAAGCCTCAACAAGGCTTCAATAATAATAATGATGGGAGAAATAGGTTTGGCAATAGCAATCCTTTTCCATCATCTTCTCAGCAACAGACAGAGAATTCTAAGCAGAGCCTCTCTGACTTAGTAACCATAGTCTCTGATCTATCTAAGACCACTCTCATTTTCATGACTGAAACAAGATCCTCCATCAGAAATTTGGAGGCACAAGTCCTAGTACTCTCCCAAGCAATACAGAAGAGAATCCAAAGAGAAAGTGCAAGGCCATCAATATATCCAAAGTGGCCAAACCTATAGAGGAGGAAGAGGCAGTGATTTCCAGTGAGGAAGACCTCAATGGATGTCCACTGACCACTAAGGAGTTCCCTAATGAGGAACCAAAGGAATCTGAAACTCATACAAAGACCATAGAGATTCCACTGAACTTACTATTGCTATTCATGAGCTCTGATGAGTATTTTTCCTTTGAAGAGGATGAAGATATTGTTGAAGAGCAAGTTGCTCGGTATCTAGGAGCAATCATGAAGCTGAATATCAAGTTATTTGGTAATGAGACTTGGGAGGATGAACCTCCATTGCTCATCAATGAACTGAATGCCTTGGTTTAACAGAAATTACCTTAGAAGAAACCGGATCCTGGAAGGTTCTTAATACCTTGTACCATAGGCACCATGACCTTTGAGAAGGCTCTGTGTGACCTTGGTTCAAGTATTAACCTCATACCACTCTCTGTAATGGAGAAACTGGGGATCTTTAAGGTACAAGCTGTAAGAATCTCACTAGAGATGGCAGACAAATTAATAAAACAGGCTTATGGACTTGTAGAGGATGTCTTAGTGAAGGTTGAAGGCCTTTACATCCCTGTTGACTTCATAATCCTAGACACTGGGAAGGATGAGGATGAATGCAACATCCTTGAAAGGCCCTTCCTAGCCACAGCAAGAGCTGTGATTGATGTGGACAGAGGAGAGTTGGTCCTGTAATTGCATGAGGACTACCTTGTGTTTAAAGCTCAAGGATATTCCCCTGTAACCATGGAGAAAAAGCATGAAAAGCTTCTCTCATTACAGAGTCAAGTAGAGCCCCCACATTCAAACTCTAAGTTTGGTGTTGGGAGGCCACTATCATGCTCTGAGTCTCTATGAAGCTCTCTAAGAGCTCACTGTCAAGCTATTGACATTAAAGAAGCGCTTATTGGGAGGAAACTCAATCTTATTTATCTATGTTAATTACTTTTTCATTTCATTTTCGATTGTTATTTTATGTTTTCATTAGGTTGATGATCATGTGGAGTCACAAAAACAGCTGCAAAATTAAAGCGGAATCAAAAACAACATAAAAAATAGCACACCCTGGAGGACAGGCTTACTGGCGTTTAAACGTCAGTAAGGATAGTAGAATGGGTGTTTAACGCCCATGCAGGCAGTATTCTGGCCGTTAAATGCCTGAATGGGCAGCATTCTAGGCATTTAACGCCAGAAATGGCAGCATCCTGGGCGTTCAGAAAAATGCCTAGTAAAGAAGGATTCCTGGTGTTTAACGCGTTAAACGCCCAAAGAGGCAGTCAAGTGGGCGTTAAACGCCAGAATGGATAGCATTCTGAATTTATATTTTGAAAAGGCCATGAGAGAGGAGCAACAATGGCAAGGAAGAGACATAGAGGAGCTCAAGAACTCCATTGGTTCTTCAAGAGGAAAAAGAAGCCACCATCACTAAGGTGGACCCGTTCTTTAATCTCCTTGCTTATTTTCTTTTCTGTTTTCGATTTTTATGCTTTATGTTTTGTCTATGTTTTTGTCTTTATTACATGATCATTAGTGTTTAGTGTCTATGTCTTAAAGCTATGAATGTTCCATGAATCTTTCACCTTTCTTAAATGAAAAATGTTTTCTGAAAAAGAAAAAGAAGTACATGAATTTTGAATTCTATCTTGAAAATAGTTTAATTATTTTGATGTGGTGGCAATAATTTTTGTTTTCTAAATGAATGCTTGAACAGTGCATATTTTTGATAGTGAAGTTTATGAATGTTAAAATTGTTGGCTCTTGAAAGAATAATGAAAAAAGAGAAATGTTATTGATAATCTGAAAAATCATAAAATTGATTCTTGAATCAAGAAAAAGCAGTGAAAAACACAAAGCTTGCGAAAAAAAAAACAAAAAAATGGCAAAAAATAAAGAAAAAGAAAGAAAAAGAAAAAGTAAGCAGAAAAAGCCAATAGCTCTTTAAACTAAAAGGCAAGGGTAAAAAGGATCCAAGGCTTTGAGCATTAATGGATAGGAGGGCCCAAAGGAATAAAATCCTAGCCTAAGCGGCTAGATCAAGCTGTCCCTAACCATGTGCTTGTGTCATGAAGGTCCAAGTGAAAAGCTTGAGACTGAGTGGTTAAAGTCGTGATCCAAAGCAAAAAGAGTGTGCTTAAGAACTCTGGTCACCTCTAACTGGGGTCTCTAGCAAAGCTGAGTCACAATCTGAAAAGGTTCACCCAATTATGTGTCTGTGGCATTTATGTATCCGGTGGTAATACTGGAAAACAAAATGCTTAGGGTCATGGCCAAGACTCACAAAGTAGCTGTGTTCAAGAATCAACATACTAAACTAAGAGAATCAATAACACTATCTGAATTCTGAGTTCCTATGGATGCCAATCATTCTGAACTTCAAAGGATAAAGTGAGATGCCAAAAACTGTTCAGAAGCAAAAAGCTACTAGTCCCGCTCATCTAATTGGAACTAAGCTTCATTGATATTTTGAAATTTATTGTATTTTATCTTCTTTTTATCTTATTTTGTTTTAAGTTGCTTGAGGACAAGCAACAATTTAAGTTTGGTATTGTGATGAGCGGATAATTTATACGCTTTTTGGCATTGTTTTTACATAGTTTTTAGTAGGTTTTAGTTACTTTTTATTATATTTTTATTAGTTTTTGTGCAAAAATCACATTTCTGGACTTTACTATGAGTTTGTGTGTTTTTCTGTAATTTGAGTTATATTCTGGCTGAAATTGAGGGATCTGAGTAAAAGTCTGATTTAGAGGCTGAGAAAGGACTGCAGATGCTGTTGGATTCTAACCCTCCTGCACTCGAAGTGGATTTTCTGGAGCTACAGAACCCCAATTGGTGCTCTCTCAATTACGTTGGAAAGTAGACATCTTGGGCTTTCCAGCAATGTTTAATAGTCCATACTTTGCCCTAGATTTCATGGCCCAAACCAGCCAGAGACCCTTTTCTGGCGTAAAATGCCGAAATTGGCACCAGAACTGGAGTTAAACGCCCAAACTGGCATCCAAGCTGGCGTTTAACTCTAGAAAAGGCCTATTCACGTGTAAAGCTCAATGCTCAGCCCAAGCACACACCAAGCGGGCTCTGAAAGTAGATTTCTGCACTATCTGCACTTAGTTACTCAATTTCTGTAATCCTTAGTTACTAGTTTAGTATAAATACTAGTCTTTCCTATTGTATTCGGAACTTTTGGGGCTTTGATCATCTTAGGCCATTTTGCACATTTGGAAGGCTGGCTATTCGGCCATGCCTAGACCTTTTTCTTATGTATTTTCCAACGGTGGAGTTTCTACACCTCATAGATTAAGGTGCGGAGCTCTGCTTTTCTTCATGAATTAATGCAAGTACTATTGTTTCTCTTTCAATTCACGCTTATTTCTTCTCCAGGATATACTCTCGTACGTAATTCAGTTAAGTCAGAATGAAGAGGTGACCCATGACAATCACCCACTATCTTCGTTACTTGCTTAGCCAAGATCCACGTGCCTGACAACCACAAGCAGTCTACATGATGTTCAACGTAGTCATTGGACGACAGCTGGAGTATAATCTCTTGGGTCTCTGATCCACGGATTTGACTTGCCTATCCTAACAACAGAGCATTTGAATCCATGAGATTAGAACCTTCGTGGTAGAGGCTAGAACCAATTGGCAGCATTCTTGAGAGTCGGAAAGTCTAAACCTTGTCTGTGATATTCCGAGTAGGATTTGAGACGGGATGACCGTGACGAGCTTCAAACTCACGAATGTTGGGCATAGTGACAGTGTGCAAAAGGATAGAAAGATCCTATTCCGACACAAGTGAGAACCGACAGATGATTAGTCGTGCGGTAGCTGTGCCTGGTATTTTTTATCCGAGATGAGAGATCCGACAGTTGATTAGCCGTACAGAAACCGTACTTGGACCATTTTCACTGAGAGGACGGATGGTAGCCTTTGACAACGGTGATCCACCAACATACAACTTGCCATGGAAGGGAGCACGCATGATTGGATGAAAACAGTAGGAAAGCAGAGGTTCATAAGCAACAAAGCATCTCCAAACGCTTATCTGAAATTCCCACCAATGAATTACATATGTATCTTTATTTTATTTTATGTTCTATTTATCTTTTAATTATCAAAACCTCATAACCATTTGAATCTGCCTAACTAAGATTTACAGGATAACCATAGCTTGCTTCAAGCCGACAATCTCTATGGGATCGACCCTTACTCGTGTAAGGTTTTATTACTTGGACGATCCAGTGCACTTGTTGGTTAGTTGTACCGGAGTTGTGAAAAGTGTGATCACAATTCCGTGCACCAATCATGCCTGCTCATCACGTCCACAAATTTGTCTCCTCCCTTCCTACGAGACAAATCCAAATAGAATCAGAAAAATCACAAATTATCAACAGAATTTAATTCTATCATTCCCAAACTGTTTCTTAGAGAGCAGAATCTGTCTTCACACAAAGGTTTATTAAAAATGTCTGCAAGTTGTTCTTCGGATTTTACAAATTGAATATCAATAGTTCTCTTTTGCACATGTTCTCTTATAAAGTGATATCTCACTTCAATGTGATTAGTTCTAGAGTGCAGAACAGGATTTTTTGAAATGTTTATTGCACTCATATTGTCACAAAATAAGGGTATGCTATTGATTTTTAATTTATAATCTTCCAACTGAGTTTTCAACTAAATTAATTGTGAACAACACGCAGAGGCAAATATATATTTAGCTTCGGCTGTGGACAGAGCAACTGTGGCTTGTTTCTTGCTTGATCACATGTTGAGTGAGCTTCCAAGGAAGCAACATATTCCGGAGGTGCTCTTTCTATCCACCCGGTCTCCCGCATAATCTGCATCACAAAACTCCACTGCACAAAAGTCATTAGTTCTAGGATACCATAAGCCATAATCACAAGTTCCCTTAATGTATCTAATGATTTTTTTACGGCTAAAAGATGGGATTCTTTTGGGTGAGATTGAAATCTTGAACATACACCCACACTTTGAACAATATCCGGTCTAGAGTATGTAAGATACATGAGTGAGCCAATCATTCCTCTATACCGTGTTTCATCCACATCTTTACCGTTTTCATCTTTCTCAAGTTTAGTATTTGGATGTATTGGAGTTCCCATAGGTTTGGAATTTTCTAGGCCAAATTTCTTGATTAATTCTTTAGCATATTTTCCTTGGTGAATAAAAATGGCGCTAGAAGTTTGTTTAATTTGGAGACCAAGAAAGAATGTTAGTTCTCCCATTAAACTCATTTCAAACTCACTAGTCATGAGTTTTCCAAACTCTTCACACAGGGATTCATTGGCCGATCCAAACACTATATCATCTAATTAAACTTAGAAGAATATCATCATTTGATACTTTTATAAATAAAGTTGTATCGGTGGTTCCCATTTGAAATTGATTTTCCAATAAGAAGGCACTAAGCCTTTCATACAAGCTCTTGGAGCTTGCCTTCGGCCATAAAGAGCCTTTGAAAGCATAAAAACATGATTTGGAAATTCCTTTCTTTCAAAACCGGGGGGTTAGGCCACATATACTTCTCTATCTATAAATCCATTAACGAAAGCACATTTGACATCCATTTGGAACATTTTAAACCCCTTGTGGGCAGCATAGGCAAGAAGCAATCTAATTGCTTCTATTCTTGCTACTGGGGCAAAAGACTCATCAAAATCTATACTCTCTTCTTGATCGTAACCTTGGGCCACTAATCTAGCCTTGTTACTGATGAGCGGATAATTTATACCCTTTTTGGCATTATTTTTACATAGTTTTTAGTATGCTTTAATTACTTTTTATTATATATTTATTAGTTTTTATTCAAAAATCACATTTCTGGACTTTACTATGAGTTTGTGTGTTTTTCTATGATTTTAGATATTTTCTGGCTGAAATTGAGGGACCTGAGCAAAAATCTGATTCAGAGGCTGAGAAAGGACTACATATGCTGTTGGATTCTGACCTCCTTGCACCCGAAGTGGCTTTTTTGGAGCTACGGAAGCCCAATTCGCGCGCACTCAATTGTGTTGGAAAGTAGACATCCTGGACTTTCCAGCAATATGTAATAGTCCATACTTTGCCCGAGATTTGACGGCCCAAACTGGTGTTCAAAGTCAGCCTACAACATCTTGGCGTAAAACGCCCAAACTGGCACCAGAATTGGATTTAAACGCACAAACTGGCACCAAAGCTGGCGTTTAACTCCAGGAATAGCCTATGCACGTGAAAGCTTCAATGCTCAGCCCAAGCACACCCCAAGTGGGCCCCGAAAATGGATTTCTGCACTATTTGCACTTAGTTACTCATTTTCTGTAACCCTAGGTTACTAGTTTAGTATAAAAACTACTTTTAGAGAGTTTCTTTTGTATCTCTGGACGTTGAGTCCTTAGACCATGGACATGGAGGCTGGCCTCATGGCCATGCTTAGACTTTTCACTTATGTATTTTCTACGGTGGAATTTCTACACCCTATAGATTAAGGTGTGGAGCTCTGCTGTTCTTCATGAATTAATACAAGTACTATTGTTTTTCTATTTAACTCACGCCTACTTCTTCTCTAAGATATTCACTCGCACTACAACCTGATGAATGTGATGACCCGTGACACTCATCATCATTCTTACTTATGAACGTGTGCCTGACAACCACTTCCGTTCTATCTGCAATAGCTTGAATGTGTATCTCTTGGCCTCCTGGTTCACGACGCATGATTGCCTCTCCTGACAACAGAGCATTCCATGCCGTGAGATCAGAGTCTTCATGGTATAGGCTAGAACCATTGACAGCATTCCTGAGATCTGAAAAGTCTAAACCTTGTCTGTGGTATTCCGAGTAGGATCTGGGAAGGGATGACTGTGACGAGCTTCAAACTTGTGAATGTTGGGCGCTGTGACAGTGTGCAAAAGGACAATGGTCCTATTCCGACGCTAGCGGGAACCGACAGATGATTAGCCGTGTGGTGACAGCGCATATGGACTTGTTTTCATCCGAGAGAATCATACAGCTTGCCATGGAAGTAGGTAACGCATGGTTTGACGAAGGCAGTAGGAAAGCAGAAGTTCAAAAGCAACAAAGCATCTCCAGACGCTTATCTGAAATTCCCACCAATGAATTACATAAGTATTTCTATTTTATTTTCTGTTTTATTTATATTTTAATTATCAAAACCTTATAACCATTTGAATCCGCCTGATTGAGATTTACAAGGATGACCATAGCTTGCTTCAAGCCGACAATCTCCGTGGGATCGACCCTTACTCACGTAAGGCTTATTACTTGGACGACCCAGTGCACTTGTTGGTCAGTTACACGGAATTGTGAAGAAGTCTTGAGATCACGTTCTCCCATACCACATTTTTGGCACTATAGCCAGGGAACGAATAATCACGATTCTGGCGTACCAAGTTTTTGGCGACGTTGCCAGGAATTGTTCGAGTTTGGACAACTGACGGTTCATCTTGTTGCTCAGATTAGGTAATTTTATTTTAATTTTAAGCTTTTTATTTTCAAAAAATTCAAAAAAATATAATAATATATATTTTATTTTGTTCTTCAGAATTTTTAAGAATGATTTCTAGAGTTTCATCATGATCTGTTGAAGCCTAGCTGGCTGTCAAGCTATGTCTAAATTCTTTTGGACCGAGGCTTCCACTTATCATTGCAGGAGCTTTTTGATTCCCATCAATATGGTTGTGGTATGTAATGCTCTGTTGAAGCTGGCCATTGGCCATGTCTAATCTTTTGGACCGAAGCTTTCATGTAAAGCTTGGCTGGCTATTAAGCCATGTCTAAATTTTTGGACCGGAGCTTTAGACTAACATTGCATGATTCCTGGAATTCTTATTAAAAATTTTGTATCTTTTTAATTTCTCTTTCCAAATTAATTTTTGAAAATTTAAAAAAATTAATAAAACCATAAAAAACCAAAAATTTTTTGTGTTTCTTGTTTGAGTCTTGTGTTAAACTTTAAGTTTGGTGTCAATTGCATCTTTTTAATCTTTCTTCAAAAGTTTTCGAAAATCCATGCATTGAGTTTTGTTCTTCATTGATCTTCAAGTTGTTCTTGATGATTGTATTTGTTTGATCTTTAAATTTTTCTTGTTTTGTGTCTTTTCTTGTTTTTCATATGCATTCTTGAATTATTAGTGTCTAAAGTTTAAAAATTTTTAAGTTTGGTGTCTTGCATGTTTTTCTTTTCTTAAAAAATTTTCAAAAACATGTTCTTGATGTTCATCATGTTCTTCAAAGTGTTCTTGGTGTTCATCTTGACATCCAAAGTGTTCTTGCATGAATTTTTGTTTTGATCTTAAATTTTTATGTTTTGTGTCATTTTTATGTTTTTCTCTCTCCTCATTAAAAATAAAAAATAAAAAAATATCTTTCCTTATTTCACTCATAAATTTCGAAAATTTGAATTTATTTAGTCATAAAGTTTTAAAATTTAGTTGTTTCTTGTTAATCAAGTCAAAGTTTCAAATTAAAAATTCTATCTTTTTGAAATCCTTTTCAAAAATCAAATCTTTTTCAATTTTCTTCTCAATATTTTCGAAAATTTCATAATTTGATTTTCAAAATCTTTTTCTTATTTTTATTTTATATTTTCGAAATTAATGCTAACATTTAATGTTTAGATTCAAAAATTTTCAAGTTGTTACTTGCCTATTAAGAAAGGATCAATCTTTAAATTCTAAAATCATATGTTTTAGTTTCTTATTAGTCAAGTAATCAACTTCAATTTCAAAAAAAATCAAATCTTTTTAATTTCCTTTTCAAATCTTTTTCAAAATAAATTTCAATCATATATTTTTCAAAATCAATTTCAAAATCTTTTCCAACTTCTTATCTTTTCAAAATTGATTTTCAAATCTTTTTCAACTAACTACTTAACTTTTTGTTTGATTTTAAAAGTTTACTATTTCAATCATATCTTTTTCAAAACCACCTAACTTCTTTCCTCTCTCTAATTTTCGAAAATCACTAACCACTTTTTCAAAATTCTTTTTAATTAACAAATTGTTTTAAATTTTAATTTAATTTTATTCCTTTTTATAATTTTCGAATTATAACTAATAATTAAAATAAAAACAAAAATATTTTCCTTTTATTTTAATTTAAAATTTGAATATTCTCTCTCTCTCATCTCTTTCTATTTATTTATTTATTTATTTACTAACACTTCTCTTCTTCTTATAATTTGATGAGCGGGTATTTTATACGCTTTTTGGGGTTAATTTCATATAGATTTTAGTATATTTTAGTTAGTTTTTAGTTTATTCTCATTAGTTTCTAGGCAAAATTCATATTTCTGGACTTTACTATGAGTTTGTGTGTTTTTCTGTAATTTCAGGTATTTTCTGGCTGAAATTGAGGGAGCTGAGCAAAAATCTGATTCAGGCTGAAAAAGGACTGCTGATGTTGTTAGATTCTGACCTTTCTGCACTCAAAATGGAATTTCTGGAGCTACAGAAGTCCAAATGGCGCGCTTCCAATTGCGTTGGAAAGTAGACATCCAGGGATTTCCAGCAATATATAATAGTTCATACTTTGCTCAAGGATAGACGACGTAAACTGGCATTCAACGCCAGTTCCATGCTGCTGTCTGGCGTCCAGCGCCAGAAACAAGTTACAAAGTGGAGTTCAACGCCAGAAACAGGTTACAACCTGGCGTTCAACTCTAGAAACAGCCCAGGCACGTGAGAAGTTTAAGTCTCAGCCCCAGCACTAACAAGTATTTAATTCGCATTCCTTTATTTTCTACAATTTGAACTGATAAACATAATTGACTTTCTGACTAAGATTTACAAGATAACCATAGATTGCTTCAAACCAACAATCTCCGTGGGATTCGACCCTTACTCACGTAAGGTATTACTTGGACGACCCAGTGTACTTGCTGGTCATGTGTGCGAAATTGTAAGAGAGTAACAATTTTGTGCACCAAGTTTTTGGCGCCGTTGCCGGAGATTGTTTGAGTTTGAACAACTGACGGTGAATCTTGTTGCTTAGATTAGGAAATTTTTGTCTTTTGGGTCAGAGTCTTTTCTTTTTCTTTTCAAAAATTTTTCAAAAATATTATTTTTCTTGTTTGATCTTTAATTTTTCTTGTTCTGTTTCTTTTCTTGTTTTTCTTGTGCCTTTTCAAAACATTAGTTGTCAAAAATTTTTGTTATTAGTTGTTAAAAAAAAATATCCTTCTTCAAAACAAGTGTTGCATTTATTGCCCAATTGGCTAGAGTGTTGGTTTATGTTCTTGATGATTGGGCACCAGTTCTATTAAAAATCTTTTTCAAAAATAATTTTTCCTTGATTAAATCTTGTGCCAAACTTTAAGTTTGGTGTTTTCTTGTTGATCTTTCTTTGTTTTTTGAAAATTTTAGTTTGGTTTTCTAAAAATTTTAAGTTTGGTGTTCGTTCTTCATGTTCTTGTGTTCTTGTGAGTCTTCAAAGTGTTCTTGAGTTTTCCTTGTGTCTTGATCTTAAAATTTTAAGTTTGGTGTTCCTTGGTGTTTTCCCTCCAAAATTTTCGAAAACAAGGAGCATTAGATCTAAAAATTTTAAATCTTGTGCTATTTTATTGTTTTTCTCTTTCCTCACTAAATTCAAAAATATCTTTTCTCTCTAATTTAAAACAAATTTTCGAAAATTATTTAAAAAAAAATTCAGATTTTTTTTTCAAAATTTAAAATCTTTTCCAAATCATATCTTTTTCAAAACTTCCTTACCACTTTACATAAGGACATGGAAATAGCTGACAGAAAAATTCCTGAATCAATACTTTCCCCCAAAACGGATGACACAGCTAAGGCTGGACATCCAAGGCTTTAAAAAAGGAGATAAGGAATCTCTTTATGATGCCTGGGAGAAATACAGAGAGATGCTACGAAAATGCCCCTCTGAAATGTTTTCAGAGTGGGTTCAGTTAGACATCTTCTATTATGGGCTTAGCCCAGGGAAAAGTAATTCTGGTGTTAAAACACCAGCAATCTGGTGGAAGGCTGGCGCTGAACGCCCAGACCATGCCCAAGACTGGCGTTCAACGCCAGAAACAAGCAAGGATCTGGCGTTAAACGCCCAAAATGGGCAAGATCTGGCGCTAAACGCCCAAAATGGGCACAGTTCTGGTGTTCAGACGCCAGGAACAGACAAGGAGTTGGCGTCTCACATCACTCTAGCTTCTAACTCTGGCACTCAATTGCTAGTGAGGGATCAGACACACACAAATGCTGATGACAACCCCTCTAAAAAGGCTTCTTTAGCCACTTCTGTAGGTAATAAACCTACAGCAACTAAGGTTGAGGAATATAAAGCCAAGATACCTTATCCTCAAAAACTCTGGAAAGAGGAACAGGATAAGCAATTTGCTCGCTTTGCAGACTATCTCAGGACTCTTGAAATAAAGATTCCATTTGCAGAGGCACTTGAGCAAATACCTTCTTATGCCAAGTTCATGAAAGAAATCTTGAATCATAAAAGGGATTGGAGAGAAACAGAAAGAGTTCTCCTCACTGAAGAATGCAGTGCAGTCATTCTAAAAAGCTTTCCTGAAAAGCTTAAAGACCCTGGGAGTTTTCTGATACCATGCACATTAGAAGGTAATTACACCAAGACAGCTTTATGTGATCTTGGGGCAAGCATCAACCTAATACCCGCATCCACTATCAGAAAGCTTGGTTTAACTGAAGAAGTTAAACCAACCCGGATATGTCTCCAACTTGCTGATGGCTCCATTAAATACCCATCAGGCGTGATTGAAGACATGATCGTCAGAGTTGGGCCATTCACCTTTCCCATTGACTTTGTAGTGCTGGAAATGGAGGAGCACAAGAGTGCTACTCTCATTCTAGGAAGACCCTTCCTAGCAACTGGACGAACCCTCATTGATGTCCAACAGGGGGAAATAACCCTGAGAGTCAATGATGATGAGTTTAAGTTGAATGTTGTCAAAGCCATGCAGCATCCAGACACACCAAAAGACTACATGAAAGTTGATCTTATCGACTCTTTGGTAGAAGAGATCAACATGGCTGAGAGTCTCGAATCAGAGTTAGAAGACATCTTTAAAGATGTTCAGCTTGATTTGGAGGATTCAGAGGAGATTAAAGAGCCTCTGAAATTTTCTCTGGAAGATGAAAAACCTCCTAAACCCGAGCTCAAACCATTACCACCATCCCTGAAATATGTATTTCTGGGAGAAGGTGATACTTTTCCAGTGATCATAAGCTCTGCTTTAAACCCACAGGAAGAGGAAGCACTTATTCAAGTGCTAAGGACACACAAGACAGCTCTTGGGTGGTCCATAGGTGACCTTAAGGGCATAAGCCCAGCTAGATGCATGCACAAAATCTTATTGGAGGATAATGCTAAACCAGTGGTTCAACCACAGAGGCGGCTAAATCCAGCCATGAAAGAAGTGGTGCAGAAAGAGGTCACCAAATTACTAGAGGCTGGGATTATTTATCCTATTTCTGATAGCCCCTGGGTGAGCCCTGTCCAAGTCGTCCCAAAAAAGGGAGGCATGCCAGTGATTCATAATGAAAAAAATGAACTGGTTCCTACAAGAACAGTTACAGGGTGGCGCATGTGTATTGACTACAGAAGGCTCAATACAGCCACCAGAAAGGATCATTTTCCTTTACCATTCATAGACCAGATGCTAGAAAGACTGGCAGGTCATGATTATTACTGCGTTCTGGATGGCTACTCAGGCTATAACCAGATTACAGTAGATCCCCAAGATCAAGAGAAAACAGCATTCACATGTCCATCTAGAGTGTTTGCTTATAGAAGGATGCCATTTGGGCTGTGTAATGCGCCTGCAACCTTCCAGAGATGCATGCTCTCTATTTTCTCTGATATGGTGGAAAAATTTTTGGAAGTCTTCATGGATGACTTCTCAGTATACGGAGACCCATTCAGCTCCTGTCTTGATCACCTAAAACTTGTTTTGAAGAGATGCCAAGAGACCAACCTAGTTTTAAACTGGGAGAAATGTCACTTCATGGTGACTGAAGGGATTGTCCTTGGGCATAAAATCTCAAACAAGGGGATAGAGGTGGATCAAGCAAAAATAGAGGTAATTGAAAAATTACCACCACCTGCCAACGTTAAGGCAATCAGAAGCTTTCTGGGGCATGCAGGATTCTATAGGAGGTTTATAAAGGATTTTTCAAAAATCACAAAACCTCTAAGCAATCTGCTAGCTGCTGACACGCCATTTGTGTTTGACACAGAGTGTCTGCAGGCGTTTGAAACGCTGAAAGCTAAGCTGGTCACAGCACCAGTCATTTCTGCACCAGACTGGACATTACCATTTGAGCTAATGTGTGATGCCAGTGATCACGCCATTGGTGCAGTATTGGGACAGAGGCATGACAAGCTTCTGCACGTCATTTATTATGCTAGTCGCATTTTAAATGATGCCCAGAAAAATTACACAACCACAGAAAAAGAATTCCTTGCAGTGGTTTATGCCATTGACAAGTTCAGATCATACTTAGTAGGATCAAAAGTGATTGTGTATACTGACCATGCTGCTCTTAAATATTTACTCACAAAGAAGGATTCAAAACCCAGGCTCATCAGATGGGTGTTGCTTCTGCAAGAGTTTGATATAGAAATAAGAGACAGAAAAGGGACAGAGAACCAAGTGGCTGATCATCTGTCCTGGATAGAGCCAGTAGAAGGGACGTCCCTCCCCTTTCTTGAGATCTCTGAGACTTTTCCGGATGAGCATTTATTTGCCATTCAGGAAACACCATGGTTTGCCAATATTGCAAACTATAAAGCTGCAAGGTTCATACCCAAAGAGTACAACGGCAACAAAAGAAAAAATTAATCACTGATGCAAAGTACTACTTGTGGGATGAACCCTATCTCTTTAAAAGATGTGCAGACGGAATAATCCGTAGGTGTGTTCCTAGAGAAGAAGCACAAAGGATCCTATGGCATTGCCATGGATCTCAATATGGAGGCCGTTTCGGAGGTGAGCGAACAGCCACCAAGGTCCTCCAATGTGGCTTCTATTGGCCCACACTCTATAAAGATTCCCGAGAGTTTGTACGTAACTGTGACAATTGCCAAAGAGCTAGTAATCTGCCTCATGGTTACGCCATGCCTCAACAAGGAATCTTGGAGATTGAGTTGTTTGACGTATGGGGAATTGACTTCATGGGACCTTTCCCACCATCATTCTCAAACACTTATATTCTGGTGGCAGTTGACTATGTATCAAAATGGGTTGAGGCCATTGCCACACCCACCAATGATACTAAAACAGTGCTGAAGTTCCTCCAGAAAAATATCTTCAGCAGGTTTGGGGTCCCTAGAGTACTAATCAGTGATGGGGGCACTCACTTCTGCAACAAACAGCTTTACTCTGCCATGGTCTGGTATGGGATTCGCCACAAGGTGGCGACTCCATATCATCCACAGACTAAGGGACAAGCTGAAGTCTCTAACAGAGAGCTAAAAAGAATCCTAGAACGGACTGTAAATACCCGTAGAAAGGATTGGGCAAGAAGCTTGGATGATGCTCTGTGGGCATACATAACAGCATTCAAGACTCCTATTGGGACCTTTCCATACTAACTGGTCTATGGTAAGGCATGTCACCTGCCCGTGGAACTGGAACATAAAGCCTACTGGGCAACCAGATTCCTAAACTTTGATGCCAAATTTCTAAATTTGGTGTGTTTATCCGTGATCACTAAGAGCATGGCTCCTAAGCGAAAACAACCTACTTCAAGAGGCAAGAAAGAGAGCGTTCCAAAACCACTTTGGAATCAAGGGAAGTTCTTATCTAAAGAACATTCAGACCATTATTATAAAACAATGGGTCTAAGATCAGTGATCCTGGAAGTTAGATTCGATCTGAAAGAAGACAAATATCCGGAGATCTAGGAGCAAATTCGAATCAGGAACTGGGAGGTCCTAGCTAATCCTGAAATGAAAGTGGGAAGAAATATGGTCCAAGAGTTCTATGCTAATATATGGCATACAGACAGGCAAAGACTATCTGGATCTGATATCTATGACTATCGAACCGTGGTCAGAGGAAAGATTATTCATACCCACACTGACAAGATCAAAGAGATTTTAAAGCTACCCCAGCTGAAAGATGATCCAGACTCCTTCAATAGGAGAATGATGAGAACAAACAAGAGCCTGGATAAGATTCTAGAAGACATATGCATCCCTGGAGCCAGGTGGACCACCAGCACGAAGGGTGTTCCTAATCAACTCAAAAGAGAAGATCTCAAACCAGTGGCCAGAGGCTGGCTGGACTTCATTGGGCATTCTCTGCTGCCCACTAGCAACTGTTCTGAAGTCACTGTTAAAAGAGCAGTGATGATCCATTGCATCATGATGGGAAAAGAAGTGGAAGTTCATCAACTGATTTCAACTGAATTCTACAAAATTGCTAACAAAAATTCTAAAGAGGCCAGGTTGGCTTACCCAAACTTGATTTCTCTGCTCTGCAAGGACGCTGGAGTAAGGATGGGAATAACTGAGTATATCTCAATTGAGAAACCAATCACCAAAGCATCTATGGAAAAACAACAAGCACAGGATGACCTCATCAAGAAGAAAACACAGGAATTTCTCCCAGAAATCCCTCAATCTGAATATTGGGAGTATCTTGAAACATCAGTTACCAAGATACAAGAAGCTATGGAACAAATAATAAAGAAAAGGATCCCAAGGCTTTGAGCATCAGTGGATTGGAGGGCCTAAAGGAATAAAATCCTGGCCTAAGCGGCTAAACCAGGCTGTCCCTAGCCATGTGCTTGTGGCGTGAAGGTGTCAAGTGAAAACTTGAGACTGAGCGGTTAAAGTCAAGGTCCAAAGCAAAAAGAAGAGTGTGCTTAAGAACCCTGGACACCTCTAATTGGGGACTTTAGCAAAGCTGAGTCACAATCTAAAAGGGTTCACCCAATTATGTCTCTGTGGCATTTATGTATCCGGTGGTAATATTGGAAAACAAAGTGCTTAGGGCCACGGCCAAGACTCATAAAGTAGCTGTGTTCAAGAATCATCATACTGAAATAGGAGAATGAATAACACTATCTGAATTCTAAGTTCCTATAGATGCCAATCACTCTGAGCTTCAATGGATAAAGTGAGATGCCAAAACTGTTCGGAAGCAAAAAGCTACTAGTCCCGCTCATCTAATTAGAATCTGAGCTTCACTCAAAAACTCTGAGATATTATTGCTTCTTGACTTATTAGTCTTCTATTTTTTTGCCTAGTTTCTTGAGGACAAGCAACAGTTCAAGTTTGGTGTTGTGATGAGCGGGTATTTTATACGCTTTTTGGGGTTAATTTCATATAGATTTTAGTATATTTTGTTAGTTTTTAGTTTATTCTCATTAGTTTCTAGGCAAAATACATATTTCTGGACTTTACTATGAGTTTGTGTATTTTTCTATAATTTTAGGTATTTTCTGGCTGAAATTGAGGGAGCTGAGAAAAATCTGATTCAGGCTGAAAAAGGACTGCTGATGCTGTTGGATTCTGACCTCTCTGCACTCAAAATGGAATTTCTGGAGCTACAGAAGTCCAAATGGTGCGCTTCCAATTGCGTTGAAAAGTAGACATCCAGGGCTTTCCATCAATATATAATATTCCATACTTTGCTCAAGGATAGACGACGTAAACGGGCGTTCAACGCCAGTTCCATGCTGCTGTCTGGCGTCCAGCGCCAGAAACAAGTTACAAAGTGGAGTTCAACGCCAGAAACAGGTTACAACCTGGCGTTGAACGCCCAAAACAGCCTAGGCACGTGAGAAGTTTTAGTCTCAGCCCCAGCACACACCAAGTGGACCCCAGAAGTGGATTTCTGCACTATCTGTCATAGTCTACTCATTTTCTATAAACCTAGGTTACCAGTTTAGTATTTAAACAACTTTTAGAGATTTATTTTGTATCTCATGACATTTTAGATCTAAACTTTGTACCTTTTGATGGCATGAGTCTCTAAACTCCATTGTTGGGGGTGAGGAGCTCTGCTGTGCCTCAATGAATTAATGCAAGTATCTCTGTTTTCCATTCAAACATGCGCGTTCCTATCTAAGATATTCATTCGTGCCTAATTATGGAGAAGGTGATAACCCGTGACATTCATCACCTTCCTCAATCCATGAACGTGTGTCTGACAATCACCTCCGTTCTACATCAGATTGAATGAATATCTCTTAGATTCCTTAATCAGAATCTCCGTGGTATAAGCTAGAATCCATTGGCAGCATCCTTGAGAATCCAGAAAGTCTAAACCTTGTCTGTGGTATTCCTAGTAGGATTCTGGGATTGGATGACTGTGACGAGCTTCGAACTCGCGAGTGCTAGGTGTAGTGACAGACGCAAAAGGATAGCGAATCCTATTCCGGTATGATCGAGATACTACAGATGATTAGCCGTGCGGTGACAGCGCACCTGGACCATTTTCACTGAAAAGAAGGATGGTAGCCATTGACAACGGTGATCCTCCAACATACAGCTTGCCATAGGAGGGACGTGCGTGCGTGAAGAAGAAGATAGGGAGAAAGCAGAGATTCAAAGGACGAAGCATCTCCAAAACTCCAACATATTCTCCATTACTGCACAACAAGTATTTAATTCGCACTCCTTTATTTTCTACAATTTGAACTGATAAACATAATTGACTTTCTGACTAAGATTTACAAGATAACCATAGATTGCTTCAAACCAACAATCTCCGTGGGATTCGACCCTTACTCACGTAAGGTATTACTTGGACGACCCAGTGCACTTGCTGGTCATGTGTGCGAAATTGTAAGAGAGTAACAATTTTGTGCACCAGGAATCATCCAAATTTCTCATGGAAGGATCAGCAGAAGCCTAATCAAGGCTTCAATAATAATAATGGTGGAAGAAACAGGTTTGGCAATAGCAAACCTTTTCCATCATCTTATCAGCAATAGACAGAGAATTCTAAGCAGAGCCACTCTGACTTAGCAACTGTAGTCTCTGATCTATCTATGACCACTCTCAGTTTTATGACTAAAGGAAGGTCCTCCATTAGAAATTTGGAGGCACAGGTGGGTCAGCTGAGTAAAAGAGTTACTGAACTCCCTCCTAGTACTCTCCCAAGCAATACAGAAGACAATCCAAAGAGAGAGTGCAAGGCCATTTACACGTCCAACATGGCCGAACCTAGTGAGGAAGGAAAGGCAGTGATTTCCAGTGTGGAAGACCTCAATAGACGTCCACTGGCCTCCAAGGAGTTCCCTAATGAGGAACCCAAGGAATCTGAGGCTCATATAGAGACCATAGAGATTCCACTAAACTTGCTTTTGCCCTTCATAAGCTCTGATGAGTATTCTTCCTCTAAAGAGGATAAAGATATTATTGGAGAGCAAGTTGCTCAATATCTAGGAGCAATCATGAAGCTGAATGCCAAGTTATTTGGTAATGAGACTTGGGAGGATGAACCCCCATTGCTCATCAGTGAACTAAATGATCTGGTTTAACTGAAATTACCTAAGAAGAAACAGGATCCTGGAAAGTTCTTAATACCTTGTACCATAGGCACCATGACCTTTGAGAAGGCTCTGTGTGACCTGGGGTCAGGGATAAACCTCATGCCCCTCTGTAATGGAGAAACTAGGGATCTTTGAGGGGCAAGCTGTAAGAATCTCACTAGAGATGGCAGACAATTCAAGAAAACAAGCTTATTGACTTGTAGAGGATGTCTTAGTGAAGGTTGAAGGCTATTACATCCCTGCTGACTTCATAATCCTAGATACTGGGAAGGAAGAGGATGAATCCATCATCCTTGGAAGACCCTTCCGAGCCACAGCAAGAGCTGTGATTGATGTGGACAGAGGAGAGTTAGTCCTTCAAGTGAATGAGGACTACCTTGTGTTTAAGGCTCAAGAATCTTCTTTTGTAACCATGAAGAGGAAGCATGAAAAGCTTCTCTCAACACAGAGTCAAGCAGGGCCCCCACACTCAACTTCTAAGTTTGGTGTTGGGAGGCAACATCAAGCTCTGAGTCTCTGTGAAGCTCTCTAGGAGCTTCACTGTCAAGCTATTGACATTAAAGAAGCGCTTGTTGGGAGGCAACCTAATGTTATTTAATTATATTTAATTATTTTCCATTGTTATTTTATGTTTTCTTTAGGTTGATGATCATATGAAGTCACAAAAACAACAAAAAAAAATCAAAAATAGAATGAAAATAGCACTAAAAGCAGCACACCCTAGAGGATAAGCCTACTAGCGTTTAAACGCCAGTAAGGATAGCAAAATGGGCGTTTAACGCCCAGCCTGGCAGCATTCTGGGTGTTAAACGCTAGAATGGGCAGCACTCTAGGCGTTTAACGCCAGAAAGGGCTGTCTGGCATCTGGCTGGTGTTAAACGCCAGAAATGGGCATCTGGCTAGCGTTTAACGCCAGAAATGGGCAGCAGACTGGCGTTTAATGCCAGGAAAGGTAGCAGAGCTAGCGTTAAACGCCAGGATTGTCACAAAATGGGCGTTTGAATGCCAGATTGGTGCAGGGACTCAAATTCCTTGACACCTCAGGATTTGTGGACCCCATAGGATCCTTACCTACCCTACTTCTTCTTCTCTCCTTTTCACACCTTTCCATAACACTCTTCCCCAAACACCCCTCACCTATCAAATCCTACCCTCTTCCCCACAACCTCTTCACCACTCAGATCCATCCATCATTAAACCCCACCTACCTCACCATTCAAATTCAAACCATTTCCCTCCCAATACACCCACCTTGGCTGAACCCTCTCCTCACCTCCATCTCCTTTATTTCTTCTTCTTCTTCTACTCCTTTCTTTCTTCTTTTACTCGAGGACGAGCAAACCTTCTAAGTTTGGTGTGGGAAAAGCTAAAGCTTTTTGTTTTCCATTACCACTAATGGCACCTAAGGCTGGAGAAACCTCTAGAAAGAAGAAAGGGAAGGCAATTGCTTCCACTTCTGAGTCATGGGAGATGGAGAGATTCATCTCAAAGGTCCATCAAGACCACTTCTATGAAGTTGTGGCCAAGAAAAAGGTGATCCCCGAGGTCTCCTTCAAGCTTAAAAAGAGTGAATATCTAGAGATCCGACATGAGATTCGAAGAAGAGGTTGGGAAATTCTCACCAACCCCATTCAATAAATCGGGATCTTAATGGTTCAAGAGTTCTATGCTAATGCATTGATCACTAAGAACCATGATCAAAGTGTGAACCCGAATCCAAAGAATTGGCTCACAATGGTTTGGGGGAACTACTTAGATTTTAGTCCAGAAAATGTGAGGTTAGCATTCAACTTGCCAATGATGCAAAGAGATCCTCACCCTTTCACTATAAGGGTCAACTTTGATCAAAGGTTAGACCAAGTCCTTAGGAACATTTGTGTGGAAGGCGCTCAATGGAAGAGAGACTCAAGAGGCAAGCCGGTTCAACTAAGAAAGCTTGACCTCAAACCAATGGCTAGGGGATGGTTGGAGTTCATCCAACGCTCTATAATTCCTACTAGCAACCAGTCTGAAGTTACTGTAGACCGGGCTATCATGATCCATAGTATCATGAATGGAGAGGAAGTAGAAGTTCATGAGATCATATCTTTAGAACTCTACAAGGTGGCAGATAAGCCCTCTACTTTGGCAAGGTTAGCCTTCCCTCATCTCATTTGTCACCTATGCCATTCAACTGGAGTTGTCATAGAGGAAGACACCCTCATTGAAGAGGACAAGCCCATTACTAAGAAAAGGATGGAGCAAACAAGAGAGCCCACTCATGGACCTCAATAAGAGCATGAGAAAATTCCTCATCATAAAATCTTTGAGATGCCTCAAGGGATGCACTTTCCTCCACAAAACTATTGGGAGCAAATCAACACCTCCCTAGGAGAATTAAGTTCCAACATGGGACAACTAAGGATGGAGCACCAAGAGCATTCCATCCTCCTCCATGAAATTAGATAAGACCAAAGAGCCATGAGGGAGGAACCACAAAGGCAAGGATGAGACATAGAGGAGCTCAAGCACTCCATAAGATCTTCAAGAGGAAGAACTCGTCGCCATCACTAAGGTGGACCTGTTCTTTAATTTCCTTATTTTTATTTTTCTATTTTTCGAAAAATATACTTTATGTCTTGTCTATGTTTGTGTCTTTATTACATGATCATTAGTGTCTAGTGTCTATGCCTTAAAGCTATGAATGTCCTATGAATCCATCACCTTTCTTAAATGAAAAATGTTTTTAATTGCAAAAGAACAAGAAGTACATGGTTTCGAATTTTATCTTGAAATTAGTTTAATTATTTTGATGTGGTGGCAATACCTCTTGTTTTCTGAATGAATGCTTGAACAGTGCATATTTTTGAATTTGTTGTTTATGAATGTTAAAATTGTTAGCTCTTGAAAGAATAATGAAAAAGGAGAAATGTTATTGATAATATGAAAAATCATAAAATTGATTCTTGAAGCAAGAAAAAGCAGTGAATAAGCAAGGCTTGCAAAAAAAAAGTGGCAAAAAAATAAAGAAAAAAAAAGAAAGAAAAAGAAAAAGCAAGCAGAAAAAGCCAGTAACCCTTTAAACCAAAAGGCAAGGGTAGGAAAAAAGGATCCAAGGCTTTGAGTATTAATGGATAGGAGGGCCCACAGGAATAAAATCCTGGCCTAAGCGGCTAAACCAAGCTGTCCCTAACCATGTGCTTGTGGTGTGAAGGTGTCAAGTGAAAAGCTTGAGACTGAGCGGTTAAAGTCGTGGTCCAAAGCAAAAAAAGTGTGCTTAAGAGCTCTGAACACCTCTAACTGGGGGCTCTAGCAAAGCTGAGTCACAATCTGAAAAGGTTCACCCAGTTATGTATCTATGCCATTTATGTATCCGGTGGTAATACTGGAAAACAAAGTGCTTAGGGTCACGGCCAAGACTCATAAAAGTAGATGTGTTCAAGAATCAACATACTGAACTAAGAGAATTAATAACACTATCTGAATTCTGAGTTCCTATAGATGCCAATCATTCTGAACTCCAAAGGATAAAGTGAGATGCCAAAACTGTTCAGAGGCAAAAAGGCTACAAGTCCCGCTCATCTAATTGAAACTAATTTTCAGTGATAAGTTTGGAATTCATTGTATATTCTCTTCTTTTTATCCTATTTTGTTTTTAGTTGCTTGGGGACAAGCAACATTTTAAGTTTGGTGTTGTGATGAGCGGATAATTTATACCCTTTTTGGTATTGTGTTTACATAGTTTTTAGTATGTTTTAATTATTTTTTATTATATTTTTATTAGTTTTTATTTAAAAATCACATTTCTGGACTTTACTATGAGTTTGTGTGTCTTTTTGTGACTTCAGGTATTTTCTGGTTGAAATTGAGGGACCTGAGCAAAAATCTGATTCAGAGGCTGAAAAAGGACTGCAGATGCTGTTGGATTCTGACCTCCTTGCACTCAAAGTGGATTTTCTGGAGCTACAGAGGTCCAATTAGCGCGCTCTCAATTGCGTTGGAAAGTAGACATCCTGGGCTTTCCAGCAATATATAATAGTTTATACTTTGCTCGATATTTGATGGCCCAAACTGGCGTTCAAAATCAGCCTACAACATCTTGGCGTAAAACGCCCAAACCGCCACCAGAATTGGAGTTAAACGCCCAAACTGGCACCAAAGCTGGCATTTAACTCCAGGAACAGCCTATGCACGTGAAAGCTTCAATGCTCAGCCCAAGCACACACCAAGTGGACCCCGAAAGTGGATTTCTGTACTATTTGCACTTAGTTACTCATTTTCTGTAACCCTAGGTTACTAGTTTAGTATAAAAACTACTTTTAGAGAGTTTCTTTTGTATCTCTGGACGTCGAGTCCTTAGACCTTGGATATGGAGGCTGGCCTCAAGGCCATGCCTAGACTTTTCACTTATGTATTTTCTACGGTGGAGTTTCTACACCCCATAGATTAAGGTGTGGAGCTCTGCTGTTCTTCATGAATTAATACAAGTACTATTATTTTTCTATTCAACTCACGCCTACTTCTTCTCTAAGATATTCACTCGCACTTCAACCTGATGAATGTGATGACCCGTGACACTCATAATCATTCTCACTTATGAACGCGTGCCTGACAACCACTTCCGTTCTATCAGCAATAGCTTGAGTGTGTATCTCTTGGCCTCCTGGTTCACGACGCATGATTGCCTCTCCTGACCACAGAGCATTCCATGCCATAAGATCAGAGTCTTCGTGGTATAGGCTAGAACCATTGGCAGCATTCCTGAGATTCAGAAAGTCTAAACCTTGTCTGTGGTATTCCGAGTAGGATCTGGGAAGGGATGACTGTGACGAGCTTCAAACTTGTGAATGTTGGGCGCAGTGACAGTGTGCAAAAGGACAATGGTCCTATTCCGACGCTAGCGGGAACTGACAGATGATTAGCCGTGCGGTGACAGCGCATATGGATTTGTTTTCATCCGAGAGAATCATACAGCTTGCCATGGAAGGAGGTAACGCATGGTTGGAAGAAGGCAGTAGGAAAGTAGAAGTTCAGAAGCAACAAAGCATCTCCAGACGCTTATCTAAAATTCCTACCAATGAATTACATAAGTATTTCTATTTTATTTTCTGTTTTATTTATATTTTAATTATCAAAACCTTATAACCATTTGAATCCTCCTGACTGATATTTACAAGGATGACCATAGCTTGCTTCAAGCCGACAATCTTCGTGGGATCGACCCTTACTCACGTAAGGTTTATTACTTGGACGACCCAGTGCACTTGCTAGTCAGTTACACGGAATTGTGAAGATGTCTTGAGATCACATTCTCCCACACCACGTTTTTGGCACTATAGCCAGGGAATGAATAATCACAATTCTGGCGTACCAGTTACGAACAACACTACCATCCTCTCCCAATTTATTTTTAAAAATCCACTTAGTACCCGTTACCTTCTTACCATTCAGATTAGGTACAAGTGTCCAAACCTCATTCTTTTCAAATTGGGCAAGCTCCTCTTCCATGGCTTTGACCCAAGAGGGGTCTTCAAGAGCTTGTTTCACATTGTGAGGTTCCATTTGGGACAAGAAAGCAGCATTGCTTGGCTCGGCTTATTTCTTGGATATGGATCTTGTGGTTACTCCTTGGGAAGGGTCACCTATGATAAAATCATGAGGATAACCCCTCATAGACTTCCACTCTCTTGGTTTTTGGAGTAAGGTTGAGCTTTGATGAGCTTCAGCAGATTGTTCGATTCCAGATTCTCTTAATGGCTCAGGAGACAAAACAAAAATGTCTCCTCCATCCTGATGAGACAAATTTGGTCGGACAGATTCTTCATTTGGGACAGCAGTTGGGATTTCTTGTCTTGATTGATGGTTCATATCAGCTTCACTTCCTGTATCATCATCTAAAAGAGCAATGGGAATTGAATTAGTATAAAAAAAAAGAAACGTGTATGGATTCCTCTATGGTCTTATCATCTTTGAGGTAAATTCTATACGCTTTGCTAGTGGTGGAGTATCCAACAAACATTCCCTCATAGAATTTTGGATCAAACTTTCCAAGATTTTCTTTATTATTAAGCACAAAATATTTGCATCCGAAAATGTGGAAATACTTAAGATTTGGTGGGTTTCCTTTCCATAGCTCATAAGGAGTTTTCTTCAAACCCTTTCTAATGATGGTCCTATTCAAAATATAACAAGCTGTATTTACAGCTTCAGCCCACAGAAACTTTGGAACATCATTTTCACAAAGCATAGCCCTAGTCATTTCTTGAAGGCTTCTATTCCTTCTTTCAACTACCCTATTTTGTTGAGGAGTTCTAGGACATGAGAAGTTGTGTGTAATTCCAAAATCATCACAAAATTTTTCAAAATCTTGATTTTCAAATTCTTTTCCATGATCACTTCTCAAGTGGGCAATTTTCAAATCTTTTTTATTTTGAATTCTTTTACAAAGAGTTGAAAAATCATGGAAAGCATCATTTTTATGAGCTAGGAAGAGTACCCAATCGAATCTAGAGTAATCATCTACCACCACCAAGCCATAATGTTTACCTCCTAAACTTTGAGTCATAGTGGGACCAAAAAGATCAATATGCAACATTTCTAATGGCCTCTTGGTAGAAATTCCATCTTTTGGTTTAAAAGAAGATTTTACTTGTTTTCCTAATTGATAAGAATCACAAGTAATATCCTTATCAAATTTAATGTTTGGAATTCCTCTCACTAAGTTTTTCTTAACAAGCTTAGAAATTTGGTACATGCTTGCATGACCCAATTTCTTATGCCATAGCCATTTTTCAGATTCAAGTGAGGTAAAGCATGTTACTTTTTTATCTTTTAAATCCTCAAGAGTCAATCCATACACATTGTTGCATCTTTTAGCTTCAAACAAAATTTTACCCGATTTTTCACAAATAACCAAGCAAACCAACTTTCTAAAAATGACTTCATACCTAAGATCACATAATTGGCTAACACTTAGTAAATTATGTTTCAAACCATCAACAAGGAGAACATCATTTATAAAAGAAGAAAAACTTTTACCAACTTTTCCAATGGCCACTATCTTTCCTTTGTCATTATCACTGAATGTGACAAACCCTCCATCATATTCATCAAGCTTTATGAAGAAGGTTGCCTTTCCGATCATATGCCTAGAGCATCCACTATCCATGTACCACATATTGTCCTTTCGCTTGGATGCTAGGCAAACCTACAAAATGAGCTCAAGTGACCTTAGGTATCCAAATCTTTTTGGATCCTTTCACGTTAAACCATCTTCTTTGTCTCAATCCATTGTAGTCAAAAACAATTTTACATACTTTGTTACCAATCATTCTTTCACCAAAGAAACATTGAATAGGAAAGTGCCCATTCCGGTTGCATAATCTACAAAATCTGTGAGAGGCTGTTTTTACAAAGCTTATTGGGTTTTGAAACCTTACATCCTTTGAAGATGAAGCTATGTTTGCAAAACAAGGTGTTTCAACCGATTTTGATGCTTTATAGAATCCCAACCCAGCTTTGTCATAAAGAGGTTTTTGATTTGCCAACATTTGATTTAAATTTTCTGAACTTTGTGCAAATTTGGCTAAGTCTTCTTTAAGCCTTTTTATCTCTTTATGTAGCCACTCATTTCTTCAAAATAATTCAGATTAGCAGTTACGGAATGGTGGTATTCACAGCTTTTAAGTTGAGCTTTCAACTGCTTGTTTTCTTCAACAAGTTCAACAGCAGTTTCAGCATCTCTCAACTTATCTTTTAGAAAACCATTTTCATCTTTAAGGATTTCAATTTGAGACTCAAGATTTTGGTTTTCAAGCAAGAAGCATATGATTTTTTTCTGAAAGGTGATCGATCATGAGATGAAGATCTTCAGTGTCAGGGTTATGAAATACTACATGTTCAACGTGATCTGCCATGAGACATGGTTGGGACTTGGTTTTTGATTCTTCATCTTCTTCTGAGTTGTTTTCCAAGTCTTCCCAAGAAGCCATTAGTCCTTTCTTCTTTCCCTTCTTTGGCTTCTCTTCGTTCTTCAACTTAGGGCAATCGGACTTAAAATGCCCAGTCTCTTTGCAGTTGTAGCATATCACCTTGCTGAAGTCTTTCTTTTGTTTCTTTGATCTGCTTTCCTTACTTCTTTCCTTTAGTTTCACCATTTTTCTAAATTTTTTGGCAAACAAAATAAATTCATTTTCAGAGAAATTATCACTGGATTCATCATCCAGGGCTTAGAAACAGATGTAAGAGCTATTCCTTTTCTTTTTGAATCTTTTTTCAAATAAGTGTTTTCAAAAGCAAGTAAATTTCCTCTCAAGTCATCATATGTCATGGAATCAAGACCACTACTCTCAGATATTATTAATGCCTTAGTTTCCCACTCTTTTGTGAGACTTCTCAAAACTCTCCTCACAAGAACAGATTCGGGATACTTGATCCCCATAGCATTTAAGCCAACAATGATGATGTTGAATCTTTCAAACATTTCATCTATTGATTCTCCTTCCTTCATTGAGAACATTTCACATTCTCTGTTTAGCATATCTATCCCGGTCTTCTTCACTAAGGTTGTTCCTTCATGAGTGACTTGAAGTTTGTCCCAGATTTCCTTTACTGTTGTGCTTCGTGATACCCGTCGGTATTCCTCGAAGCTGATTGGACAGTTGAGCAAGTTGATAGCCTTGGCGTTGAGCTCCACTTTTTTTCTGTCTTCTTCGGTCTAACTGGCTTCGGCTTTAAGAGAGACTACTCCTTCAGCACTTGTGGTGGTTGGAAATTGAGGACCCTCCAGGATGATCTTGTATAGTCTGTAATCTACTGCTTGCACAAAAATTTTCATTCTTTCTTTCCAATAAGTGTAGTTCTTCCCATTAAAGAGAGGAGGTCTGTTGCTTGACTGCTTTTTCGTCAGATTGTAGGACACCAGGTTTGAGCCACTGTTTTCTACCATCAGGATCTTTTCTCTAAGCTACAAAGCTTGATCTCTTTGAGACCAAGCTCTGATACCAATTGATAGTTTATCAGTGGCTAAGAGAAGGGGGGTGGAATCTTAGCCCTTTTTTGCTGAATAACACTTGCTGCCTTTTTAAAATGCTTTAGGAGATATTTCTGCTTTTTGTCTCGTCACTAGTCAAGAGACATTTTCTTTTTGACTCGTAACCAATGAAGAGATATTTTTCATTTTTGTTTCCTACGAACAGAACCAGAAATTGATTAGAAGAGAGAAAGAGAATCACACCCAGAAGTATCCTGGTTCAGCTGCTAAGTGCAGTGCAGCTTGCATCCAGTCTCCAGCCATCACAACAATGATGGAATTTCAATATAATCAAACATATTACAGACACCAATTCTCCCTAGGAACTACCCTTCCTATTTGGGACAAGTCCATAATCTATCCCCAATCCTGAACTTGACTTGGTCACCTACCAAGCTTTCAACTGCTAAGTGCTAACCCAACTTATAAGGGGATTCCCACAGAATCATGAAACACAACACAGATGTACAAAGGACCTCTAGGACATTTATGGCTTTTTCTTTTAATTTTTTATACTCTACCTTTTTCCGCTCTATGGCTTTTTCTTACAAAGCTCACTGTTTGCCTTTTTCTATGAGACTCAAGACAGACAAAACTAAACAGAAAAATACAACATGAAACACATTGAAGGAGAAGAACTTCTGTTAGTTTAGGTAGCTATGAGAACTCTGTGCTTTACACTCCTTTCTCCTTGCCTCAAGCCTTGGCTGTTCTCCTTTATTTATAGAAGGGGAAGCCTCCAAGATTGAAACTATTGAACTGAGCTAATCTTCTTCTTCTTCAAACAAAAACCGCTTCGGCCAGAAAGAGAAGAGAGGAAACTGAATGCTAAAACCAATATGCAATTACCTATGTGTCATCCCTTCTCACCAAGATCCATCAATCTGGGCCTTCCATCTTGACTTGCTCCCCAAGAAGGATTCCTGGCCCTTGATGAGTCCTTGATGCTTGACAGCTCCTCTTGCTCTTATCTTCTGCCTCTTCCTCCATATAGCTACAGTAGCTACCTCCTATGGTGGTTGAGCAAAAGTAGAGACGAGCCATACTTCCATGGGATCCTTTTCCTCTGACCGAATTGGATCTTCTCTATTTCGGGTATGGAGAGCTTGAGGCTTCCTCACCACTTCTTACCATAAGTGGCAAAGATCTCAACTACAACCTACTGTGGATCTTCTTTTTCTTAATGCCATCATCATAATGGCTTCATGCTTGCTTCTAGCTTCTTCTTCTTTCTTCTGATAACTTGTTTTTGCTTCCATCTTCCCTGATGAATGTGACCGAAACTGAAGAGAGAGTAGAGAGAGTAGAGAGAGAAGCTTTCAAATGGAACTGAATAAGGAAATTAAAATGAATTAATTCATACTTCCCATTTGCTTAGTAGCGTGTATCATTAATGATGGCAATCAAATCAATTGTAATTTCTCTCTCATGTTACCAATGTCTGCATTAACTCAATTTAATCAAATTTGAATTCCAATCCAAGGAGTGAATGAGGTAACCGAACTAAGCAAGCAAAGCTTCTTACCTCTTTCTTTTCAATTCGGACCAAGCTAGTTGGTCTTGCACCAAGATTTTAATTTTGGGCTTGTTTACCAAAATTCTGGCCCAATTAACAAAATATTGTTTTAGCCATAACAATTAACCCTTTTTTTTGTACCAAGGCTGAATATTAACTTCATATTGGGCTAGTCATTTTCGGCCCAAAACAAAAACTGCACAACAAAATTATTAATCAATAAATGTGAATTAAAATTCAAATTAATAATTTTGTAATTAATTATTTTAATAATGTTTGATCATCATCAAATTAATTTTGGAGTTTTCCAAACTCATCAATTAGAAATTTAGGAGGAATTTGTTTTCAAGTTGTAGTTCAAGCGAGTTAACTCTCTCGAAAATCACAAGAACTCAAGTAGAATAAGGGTCATACTCTCGTTCCACCCAAATTCATAAGATTAAGAACGAAAATAATCCTTGAAATTGAATCAATACATTAATTAAAATAGAAGAATAATAGTTCTAATCCATAGAAATAAACAGAGCTTGATGAGGGAAAATCGATTCCACACAAACTCACCGGCAAGTGTACCGGGTCGCATCAAGTAGTAAAAGTCACAAAAGTGAGGTCGATCCCACAGAGATTGATGAATTGAGCAATTTTAGTCGGGTGATGAATTTAGTTAAGCAGACAATTGATGGTTTGAGTAAAATTTGATTAACAGTAAGTAAATTGCAAGAAAGCTAGAAGGCAGAATGTAAATTGACAGAAAGATAAATTGCAGAAAGCTTTAAATGGATGAAACTTAAAGTGCAAGAAAGTAAAAGAGATGAAACTTAATTTGCAAGAAAGGTAAATAGCTGAATCTTAAAGTGCAAGAAATTTAAATTGCAGAATCTAAATTGCCAGGAAACTTAAATTGCGTGAATAATAAAGGGATTTGGGTGCTGGGAATCAAAACAAAATGTAAAGTGTAGTAAATCAGAAAGCTTTAAGGTGAAGAAAATTCAAATAAAGTGATTCATCAGGGTTTGGAGATACTGTGATCCTTCCTGAATCAAATTGGACTCAACTTCTTTCTCAATCATCTGATAGATCTATGGTGGATTGAAATTGATTGGATCCCAATTCCTTGGCAATCCAATCTCTCTAATCACAGTCAATCTTGCCAATTCCATGATCTAATTGTCATGAGAAGAGGTTAAGGGCATGTCTCTCATCCTTAAGCCACACTAACTCTCAAGATCTCAATTCCTCCCGAATAGTATTGATCAAGAGAGTAGTAAAGGATAGAGCTCCAATTCTAATGCTAGTGATTCTCCTTCCGAGGCTCACACAAGCATTCACTGAGTTAAACCCCCTTTCGGAGTGAATAACTCAAAAATCAAAACAGAGGATACCCAATTGCTACACAGATGAATAGAGAAGAAGAAGAATTTCATTGATTCATTGGAATTACAATAGAGCTCCTCCCCCTAATAAAATTGGGGTTTAGTTCATCATTGCTCTAGTACCAAAATAGAAAAGAAAATGCAGAAGATGAAGAATAGAAAGAAAACCAGGAAGGAAATGAACTCAGATATAAAATTCTACAGAATTAAAGAAAAAACAGAACTAAAAGGAAAAATAAAATGAAGGTAAAAAAAGATCCTCTTGAAATCAAATTTTCTCCTATTTATACACTTTTTAATTTAGTCATCAAGTACTTGGAGCGGGCTTTTTGGCCTTTGATGAAGTGGATCAGAGATGGGTACTTGGTTGCAGCTTCTAGGAGAACGTAGTGTTCTGAAAGAGACCGCAATGTTCATTCACTGATGCGTACGTGTCTACTGCGCGTGCGCGTCATTGCTCGCTGAATGCTCATCACACGTACGCGTGCTTCGCGCCCATGCGTCACTTCGAATTTTTACACATCGACGGGTACGCGTCACATACGCGTATGCGTCATTGCCATCTTCAGCCTCCATCATGCTTGCGCGCACCATTCACGCGTGCGCGTCCTTGATAGCATTCGTTTAATGAGCGCTACGTTCGCGCCATGAACGCTCCCCACGCATGCGTGTCCTTTGCGCGTGCGCGTGGATGGCAAAATGTTGATTCCAAGCTTCCACGCTACCCACGTATTTGCGTCCTTCATCCCAGATGCTCCATCGACGTGTGTGCATCATGTACGCGTGCGTGTCGGTTGCAAAACTTCAATTCCAAATTTAAATTTGCTCGAAAATGCTCACACAGATAACATAGCGCTCTCTTTGCAAATGAGCACCAATTACATCCATGCGTACGCGTCATGCACGCGTACGCGTGGGTCTTCAAAAATTATTGCCCGACGCGTAAGCATCCTGTACGCGTGCGCGTCGATATAGAGCGTGGCATTCTCTATTTGAGCGCAGAGTTACTCTGCACTGCCTCTTTTTCTCTTCATTTTTCCAACTGAAATCAACCAAACATGCAATCAAAGTCTCACTAAAATCATAAGGTTTTTCATCGTTCATAATAATCTTCTAATTCTTGCATAAATCTCATGATTTTGTGTAAAATTAATGATGTTCGATTGAATCAAGATAAACATGAAATTTCACTCCAACCACTTACTTATTGTGCAAGAAAGTGCATGAAACCTAATGAAACACATGAAAATTGCTAGTAAAACTAGCATAAGATGACCTGTCATCAGAGCTCCTAACCTTAACCAAGAGGTTTAGTTGCTCATGACTTACAGAGAAAATAGGGTTCTGAAAACGTGCAGAAGAGAGAAGATTCGAATACAATTGATCTTTTCCCTTTTATACTAACCTAATTTGGTACGGAAATAAAATAAAATAATAAATTCTAACACTAAAAGATATTGTTTGTAAATAAAAATTACAAAAAGAAGATAAAATAAAACTAATAAATGCTAAATCCACTTGAGAGGCCCAAAGAGGGGGTGAATTCAGTCTGCTGCTGGTGTTTAACGCCAGTAATTGGTGTTAAACACCCCAAATGGGTCAATCTCATTCATGCTATATACTCTTACTAGCGCTAAACGCCAGTTGGATGTTTAGCGCCTAGGGGGGTTCTGCCAGCTTTTTTGTTTTTGGCTCTAAACTATGCCAAACTGCTCTGAATTTCACCTGAAATTATAAAAGCACCAAAACAACTCAAAGTAGCATCCAAAAGAAATGTTTGCATTAAAATCAAGTAAAACTAAATAAAATCTAACTAAAAACAACTAGAAAATGCTAAGAAAAAAGGTACAAGATGCTTAAGCATCACTAACCAAATCGGCTACTAAATGGTGACCTACACTTTAGTCGCTAAATTAGTCACTAATATCTTACTTCAAAATCTCAAAATTGGTCATTAAATCAGTTGCTATTACTGCTTCCTTAATTATCAATTTTAACTAAATTTTGGATATATCATTGTCAAAACATGATGTCTAATTGAACAAAATATATAAATAATCAAAGATAGATTTATTTTTCATTCAAATACCAAATAAATTCATAATATCTGAATAACTAATAAAAAAGAGTAATATTTACATAATTAACCGAGTAATTATCCAAATCAGTCCCTGGAAATTTTAAAAGCGAACATTTTAGTCTCCAAGAAAATTTAATACACAGATCAATCCCTAATATTTTTCACTGTCAGATGTAACACCCTACCACACAGAGGTATACGCTTAAGTTGTAAATCAACAGTGGCATGGCATTACAACACTTAGACTTAGAGAGATATATATAATTATAGAAGGATAATATTAAAACTAGGAGCCTGTAAAAAAAACATGAACATCATAAACAAACACATGCGCGTATTAAAGCTAATAAGAATCGTATATATAAAGGCTGAAATATCAGAGGTTCAATTAAGAAAATACATATTAGAGTTTATATATGATAGGTGCTAGTCTCGACCCACGAAGAAAGGCCGGCTAGAATTTTACATCACTAGAGAAAATACAAAATATAAACCTATCGATAAAAGCCTTTAAGAGGAATTAAAGTTATATAGAATACAATTTCAAAAGGGGGAGAGAACTCTAGTATCAAAATAAAATCCCAAAATTAATCCTCTTCACATCATCACTTGAATTTTTCACTCTCACCGAGGTGCGTTGCGATCCTTATCTGAAAATAAGATAACAATAACAGGTGAGAACCCAAAGGTTTCCAATTGTAACACCTTACCACACAGAGCTTTATTCTTAAGTCATAAATCCGTATCTGATATACATACATATATTTGAGAGGGATATAATATACTAGGAGCATGTGAAAAAAGGATAAGAAAAATGATAATCACGTTGCACTCAAAAATGTTAACGATAGAAAGCTTAACGTAGAAAACCAGAGAGATGGGTATAATATAGATAGGATTACAAAGAAAATACATAAAAAGTACTAGTCTCGACCTGCAAAGCAAAGGCCGGCTAGAAAACATATACACAACCCAAAAGACAACCAAAACATAAGCCTGCTTCTCTAAAAATCAACTTCTAAGAGGGATATACATAAGTACATATATACAAGTGGAGAAATACATATAAACTATTTACAAAATATAAACTCCCAAAAGTATTCTTTGCTTCCCAAAGAGAAACCAACATGCTCAGCAAGGTGCATCATGTCCTATATCTAAAAAATAACAAAACCCAAAATGGGTGAGAACCTCAGTAGCGTACAGTTCCAAGTAGAGACGATGTAAAACCATAGAAACTGGTGCACGAAATTGTGATTACACTTTTCATAACTCTGCACAACTAACCAGCAAGTGCACTGGGTCGTCCAAGTAATACCTTACGTGAGTAAGGGTCGATCCCACAGAGATTGTCGGCTAGAAGCAAGCTATGGTTATTTTGTAAATCTTAGTTAGGAGATTAACGATAAGAGTGATTGTATTTATGAAAATAAATAACATGAAATAAATAGTACTTGTGATTCAGTAATGAGAAACAGGCTGAGGTTCCGGAGATACTCTATCGTCTGAATCTCTGCTTTCCTACTGTCTTCTTCTCCAAACACGCATGGTTTCCTTCAATGGCAAGCTGTATGATCCTCTCGGATGAAAACTACCAGGTACGATCTCTGCACGGCTAATCAACTGTCGGATTTCTCGTCTCGGATGAAAAATACCATGTACAGCTACCGCACGGCTAATCATCTGTCGGTTCCCACTAGCGTCGGAATAGGACCCTTGTCCTTTTGCACACTGTCACTGCGCCCAACATTCGTAGGTTTGAAGCTCGTCACAGTCATCCCTTCCCGGATCCTACTCAAAATACCACAGAGAAGGTTTAGACTTTTCGGATTCCAGGAATGCTGCCAATTGGTTCTAGCCTATACCACGGAGGTTCTAACCTCCGGACTCGGTCTGTTGATCAGAAACCCAAGAGATACGCACTCAAGCTGTCGCCAATGACTACGTTGAGCTCAGATAGAACGGAGTGGTTGTCATGCACACGTTCATAGAATTGAGGATAATGATGAGTGTCACGGATCATATCATTCTCTAGATTGAAGTACGAGTGAGTATCTTAGAATAGAATCAAGCGTGATTGAATAGAAAACAGTAGTAATTGCATTAATCCATTGAAACACAGCAGAGCTCCTCACCCCCACCTATGGGGTTTAGAGACTCATGCCATAGAAGATACAATATGAAGTGTAAAATGTCATAAGGTACTAAATGAATCTCTAAAAGTTGTTTTTATACTAAACTAATAACTTAGGTTTACAGAAAATGAGTAACTAAGTGCAGATAGTGCAGAATTCCACTTCCGAGACCCACTTAGTGCGTGCTTGGGCTGAGCTTTCAAGCTTTCACGTTCATATGCCCAAAGTTGGCGTTAAACGCCACCCTGGGTGCCAGAATGGGCGTTTAACGTCGAAAAAGGTGCCAGTTCTGGCGTTTTACGCCTGAAAATTTTAGACTAACTTTGGACACCAGTTTGGGCCATCAAATCTCGAACAAAGTATGGACTATTATATATTTCTGGAAAGCCCAAGATGTCTACTTTCCAACGCAATTGAGATCGCGCCAATTGGAATTCTATAGCTCGAGAAAATCCATTTCGAGTGCAGGAGGGTCAGAATCTAACAGCATCTGTAGTCCTTTTTCAGCCTCTGAATTAGATTTTTGCTTAGGTCCCTCAATTTCAGCCAAAAAATACCTGAACTTACAGAAAAATATACAAACTCATAGTAAAAATCTAGAAATATGATTTTTGAATAAAAAATAATAAAATTATAATAAAAAGTGACTAAAACATACTAAAAACTATGTAAAAACAATGCCAAAAAGGGTATAAATTATCTGCTCATCACAACACCAAACTTAAATTGTTGCTTGTCCCCAAGCAACTAAAAACAAAATAGGATAAAAAGAAGAAAAAATACAATAATTTTCAAATATCAATGAATCTCATTGCCAATTAGATGAGCGGGGCTAGTGGCTTCTTGCTTCTGAACAATTTTGGCATCTCACTTTATCCTTTGAAGTTCAGAATGATTGGCATCCATAGGAACTCAGAATTCAGATAGTGTTATTAATTCTCCTAGTTTAATATGTTGATTCTTGAACACAGCTTCTCTATGAGTCTTGGCCGTGACCCTAAGGATTTTGTTTTCCAGTATTACCACCGGATACATAAATGCCACAGACACATAACTGGGTGAACCTTTTTAGATTGTGACTCAGCTTTGCTAAAGTCCCCAGTTAGAGGTGTCCAGAGCTCTTAAGCACACTCTTTTTTACTTTGGAACACGACTTTAACCGCTCAGTCTCAAGCTTTTCACTTGACACCTTCACGCTACAAGCACATAGTTAAGGACAGCTTAGTTTAGCCTCTTAGGCCAGGATTTTATTCCTTTAGGCTCTCCTATCCATTAATGCTCAAAGCCTTGGATCCTTTTTTACCATTGCCTTTTGGTTTAAAGGGTTATTGGCTTTTTCTGCTTGCTTTTTTTTGTATAAGCTTTGTATTCACTGCTTTTTCTTGCTTCAAGAGTCAATTTTATGATTTTTCAAATTATCAATAACATTTCTCCTTTTTCATTATTCTTTCAAGAGCTAACAGTTTTAACATTCGTAAACAACAATATCAAAAATATGCACTATTCAAGCATTCATTCAGAAAATAAAAAGTATTGCCACTACACCAAAATAATTAGATTTTTTTCAAGATATAATTCGAAATTCATGTACTTCTTGTTCTTTTGCAAATAAAAACATTTTTATTTTAAGGAAGGTGAGGGATTTATGGAATCATTCATAGCTTTAAGATATAGACTCTAAACTTTATTGATCATGGAATAAAAAAATAAGACATAAAATAAACATAAAAGCAGACAAATAATAATAAAAGAAAGGAAATTAAAGACATGAAAATAAATGACTCTAATACTAATGCTTATGTAGCTCTTAAAATAGGTTTCTAATAATAAAAGTTATCACAGAGTTAGGACTCAATAACCTTTATTTTGAGAGATAGGTGCTCCTTCAATCTGTGGGATGTCTGGCTCTTCAAGGATTAGCTTCTGGCGCTTTAGTTCCTGTAATTCACGCCCTTGATTCTCTTGTTCTCTGAGAAGTTTGCAGAGCATCCTGTTCTGATTCTGCTGCTCTTCTTTGAGTTGATCCATAGATTCTTGCACCTTGTTGACAGATGCTTCTAAGCGGGTCCAATAGTCAAATTGAGGAATTTCTGGGAGGAGCTCATGTGCCCTCCTCTTGATGAGGTTGTCTTGAACTTGAGGTCCATCCATTACCCTTTTGGTGATTGGGTGTTCAAGTGGGATATACTCATCCACACCTATCTGTACCCCCGCATCTTTACATAACAGACTGATCAAGCTTGGGTAAGCCAATTTGGTTTCAATGGATTCCTTGTTTGCAAATAGGTAAATTTCACAAGGAATTAGCTGATGAACCTCCACTTCTTTTCCCAGCATAATACTGTGAATCATCACTACTCTTTTGACAGTGACTTCAAAGCGGTTACTGGTAGGAAGTATAGATCGCCCAATGAAATCAAGCCAGCCCCTAGCAACTGGCTTGAGGTCTCCTCTCTTTAGTTGGTTTGGGACATCTTTTGAATGGGTTATCCACTTGATTCCAGGGAGGCATATGTCCTCTAGAACTTGATCCAACTTTTTATCTTTAGCCATTCTCCTATTAAAGGATTCTGGATGATCCTGTAGTTGAGGAAGTTTGAGGACTTCTCTCACTTTATCAAGATAGAAGTAGATAATCTTCCCCCTGACCATGGTTCGAAAAGTATGGAAGGCAGTTCCCTCCATTCTTTGCTTATCTGTCAGCCACAGATTTGCATAGAATTCCTGGATCATGTTTCTTCCCACATTCATCTCAGGATTAGCTAGGATTTCCCAGCCTCTATTTCGAATATGCTCTTGGATCTCCGAATATTCGTCTTCTTTCAGATCGAACTTGACTTCCGGGATCACTGATCTTCTGCACACAATTTTGAAGTAATGATCTGCATGTTCTTTGGTGCAGAACCTCTCATGCATCCATTGTGGTTTTGGATTGTTTTCTTTCTTGCCTCTTGTAGTGGTTTGTTTTCCTTTAGGGGCTATGATCTTGGTTAGTGACCACAGAAAATCACACCAAACTTAGAGGTTTGCTTGTCCTCAAGCAAAAGTAAAGAAAGAAGATGAATAGATGGAAAGAAGGATTCAAATGATGGAGGAAGGGGGATGGCCGAATGTATAAATAGAGGGGAGGGAGGGAATGGTTTCGAGATTTTAGAAAAAGATATGATTGAAAGATATGATTGATAAAAGATAAACATGATACGAAAAAAGATGAGATTCTTTTCAAAAATTAAAAAGATAGGAAAAAGATATGAGGAGGTTAAATCTAAATTTTTGTTTATGCATCTAAGAATTAAAAGATAATATGAATGAGTTAAAAATATTTGAAAAGAAATTGGAAAGATGAATGAGTTTTTGAAAAAGAATTGAAAGAGAATTAAAAGGATTTATAAGGTTATGAAATTTTTTTATAATGGAAATTAAAAAATGAATGTTTGTAATGTTTAGATGCAGAAACTTTTGAATTAAAACAAGAAAATTCGAAAAGAATTGAATTGGAAATGAAATTACCTCTCCCCTAGCTGTTCTGGCGTTAAACGCCCAGAATGATAGCCATTCAGGCGTTTAACGCCCATCTGGTGGCCATTTTGGGCGTTTAACACCCAGCCAGATACCCTGGCTGGCGTTAAACACCAGAAATTCTTTCTCACTGGGCGTTTTTCTAAAAGCCCAGAATGCTGCCCATTCTGGCGTTTAACGCTCAAAATGATATCTTTACTGCCGTTAAACGCCTAGAATGATAGCTATTCTGGCATTTAACGCCCAATTTGCCTCTTTACTGGCGTTTTAACGCTAGTGAGCTCTTTTTCTCTGTGATTCTTCTGTTTTATGTTCTGAACCTTCATTTCCTTAACTTTTTCACTGATAAGAAATTACAAACATAATTAACAAAATTAAATTAACTTATATAATTGTTATAAACATCTAATAATGGCTTGGTTGCCTCCCAGTAAGCACTTCTTTACTGTCTTTAGCTGGACTTTACTGAGCTTTTAATTTAGTCTCAGCTTTGAGCATTCTTGCTCAACATTGCCTTCAAGATAATGTTTGATTTTCTGTCCATTAATAATGAACTTTTGGTCAGAATCAATATCTTGAAGCTCTACATAACCATATGGTGACACACTTATAATCACATATGGTCTCCTCTACCGGAATTTCAACTTCCCAGGGAATAATCTAAGCCTAGAGTTAAAAAGCAGGACCTTCTGTCCTGCCTCAAAGACTCTAGAAGACAGCCTTTTGTCATGCCATCTTTTTCCTTTCTCTTTATAAATTTTAGCATTTTCGAAAGTATTGAGTCTGAACTCTTCCAGCTCATTCAACTGGAGTAATCTTTTTCTCTCCAGCTACCTTAGTATCAAGGTTTAGGAACCTGGTTGTCCAGTAGGCTTTGTGTTCTAGCTCCACTGGCAGATGACAAGCTTTTTCATACACAAGGGGGGTATAGAGAGGTCCCTATAGGAGTCTTGAATGCTGTTCTGTATGCCCACAGAGCATCATCCAGACTTCTTTCCCAATCCTTTCTACGGGTACTTACAGTCCATTCCAGGATTCGTTTTAGTTCTCTATTTGAGACTTCAGCCTGCCCATTTGTCTGTGGATGATATGGAGTCACCACTTTGTGGTTAATTCCATATCGGACCATAGCAGAGTCAAGCTGTTTATTGCAGAAATGAGTGCCTCCATCACTGATCAGTATCCTAGGGACACCAAACCTGCTGATGATATGCTTCTGGAAGAACTTTATTACTGTCTTAGTATCATTAGTGGGCGTTGCAATTGCCTTCACCCATTTAGATACATAGTCTACTGCCACCAGAATATAAGTGTTTGAGTATGATGGTGGGAAAGGCCCCATGAAGTCAATACCCCATACATCAAACAACTTAATCTCTAAGATCCCTTGTTGAGGCAAGGCATAACTATGAGGCAGATTACCAGCTCTCTGGCAACTGTCACAGTTACGTACGAACTCTCGGGAGTCTCTATAGAGAGTAGGGCAGTAGAAGCCACACTGGAGAACCTTGGTGGATGTTCGCTCACCTCCAAAGTGTCCTCCATATTGTGATCCATGGCAATGCCATAGAATCTTCTGTGCCTCTTCTCTAGGCACACATCTGCGGATTACTCCGTCTGCACACCTCTTAAAGAGATATGGTTCATCCCACAAGTAGTATTTTGCATCAGAAATCAATTTTTTCATTTGTTGCTTACTGTAATCTTTGGGTATGAATCTCACAGCTTTATAGTTTGCAATGTCTGCAAACCATGGTAATTCCTGAATGGCAAAGAGTTGCTCATCCAAAAAGGTTTCAGAGACCTCAGTAGGAGGGAGGGATGCCCCTGCTACTGGTTCTATCCGGGACAGGTGATTTGTTACCTGGTTCTCTGTCCCTTTTCTGTCTCTTATCTCTATATCAAACTCTCACAGAAGCAACACCTATCTTATGAGTCTGGGTTTTGAATCCTGCTTTGTGAGGAGGTATTTTAGAGCAGCATGGTCAGTGTACATAATCACTTTTGATCCCACTAAATAAGATCTGAACTTGTCAATGGCATAAACCACTGCAAGTAATTCCTTTTCTGTGATTGTGTAATTCATCTGTGCGTCATTTATGACACGGCTAGCATAGTAAATGACGTGCAGAAGCTTGTTATGCCTCTGCCCCAATACTGCACCAATGGCATGGTCACTGGCATCACATATTAGTTTGAATGGTAATTTCTAGTCTGGTGCAGAAATGACTGGTGCTGTGACCAGTTTAGCTTTCAGAATTTCAAACTCCTGCAGACACTCTGTGTCAAATACAAATGGCATGTCAGCAGCTAGCAGGTTACTCAGAGGTTTTGCAATTTTTGAAAAATCCTTTATAAACCTCCTATAGAATGCTGCATGTCCCAGAAAGCTTCTGATTGCATTAACATTGGTAGGTGGTGGTAATTTTTCAATTACATCTACCTTAGCTTAATCCACCTCTATTCCCTTGTTTGAAATTTTGTGTCCAAGGACAATTCCTTCAGTCACCATAAAGTGACATTTCTCCTAGTTTAAGACTGGGTTAGTCTCTTGGCACCTCTTTAGAACAAGTCCTAGATGGTCAAGGCAGGAGCTGAATGAGTCTCCAAATACTGAGAAGTCATCCATGAAGACTTTCAAAAATTTTTCTACCATATCAGAGAAGATAGAGAGCATGCACCTCTGAAAGGTTGCAGGTGCATTACACAGACCAAACGGCATCCTTCTGTAGGAAAATACTCCAGAAGGACATGTGAATGCTATTTTCTCTTGGTCTTGAGGATCTACTGCAATTTGATTGTAACCTGAATAGCCATCCAAAAAGCAGTAGTATTCATGACCTGCTAGTCTCTCTAGCATCTGGTCCATCAATGGTAAAGGAAAATGATCCTTTCTGGTGGCTGTATTGAGTCTTCTGTAGTCAATACACATACGCCACCCTGTAATTGTTCTTGTAGGAACCAGTTCATTCTTTTCATTATGAACCACTGTCATGCCTCCCTTCTTGGGGACAACTTGGACAGGGCTCACCCAGGGGCTATCAGAAATAGGATAAATAATCCTAGCTTCTAGTAACTTAGTGACCTCTTTTTGCACCACCTCCTTCATGGCTGGATTCAGCCGCCTCTGTGGTTGAACCACTGGCTTGGCATCATCCTCTAATAGTATCTTGTGCATGAATCTGGCTGGGCTAATGCCCTTAAGATCACTTATAGACCACCCAAGAGCTATCTTGTGTGTCCTTAGCACCTGAATTAGTGCTTTCTCTTCCCGTGGCTCTAAAGTAGAGCTTATGACTACTAGAAAAGTGTCATCTTCTCCCAGAAATACATATTCCAGGGATGGTGGTAGTGGTTTGAGATCGGGTTTAGGAGGCTTCTCCTCTTCCTGAGGAGTTTTCAGAGGTTCTTCTGTTTTCTCTAGTTCCTCCAGATCAGGCTGAACATCTTTAAAAATGTCCTCTAGCTCTGATTTGAGGCTCTCAGTCATATTGACCTCTTCTACCATAGACTCAATGATGTCAGCACTCAGGCAGTCTTTTAGTGTGTCTGGATGCTGCATAGCTTTGACAACATTTAACTTAAACTGATCCTCATTGACTCTCAGGGTTATCTCCCCTCTTTGGACGTCAATGAGGGTTCGTCCAGTTGCTAGGAAAGGTCTTCCTAGAATGAGAGTTGCACTCTTGTGCTCCTCCATTTACAGCGCTACAAAGTCAGTAGGAAAGGCAAATGGCCCAACGTTGATAATCATGTCCTCAATTATGCCTGATGGGATTTTAATGGAGCCATCAGCAAGTTGGAGACATATCCGGGTTGGTCTAACCTCATCAGTCAAACCAAGCTTTTTGATAATGGATGCAGGTATTAGGTTGATACTTGCCCCAAGATCACATAGAGCTGTCTTAGTACAAGCACCTTCTAATGTGCATGGTATCATAAAGCTTCCGGGATCTTTAAGCTTCTCTAGTAAGCTTTTTAGAATGACTGCACTACATTCTTCAGTGAAGTAAACTTTTTCAGTTTCTCTCCAATCCTTCTTATGACTTAAGATCTCTTTCATGAACTTAGCATAAGATGGTATTTGCTCAAGTGCCTCTGCAAACAGAATCTTTATTTCAAGAGTCCTGAGATAGTCTGCAAAGCGGGCAAATTGTTTATCCTGTTCTGCTTAGCGGAGTTTCTGAGGATAAGGCATCTTGGCTTTGTATTCTTCAACCTTAGTTGCTGCAGGTTTATTCCCTACAGAAGTGGTTGGAGAAGCCTGCTTAAGGGGGTTGTTATCAGCACTTGTAGGTGTCTGATCCCTTATTGGTGTTTGAACGCCGGAATTGGGTGCTGCATGGGCGTTTAATGCCAGATTGCCACCCTTTTCTGGCGTTTGGATGCCAGAACTGGCCATCCCTTGGGCGTTTAATGCCACTTTCTTACCCTTTTCTGGCGTTTGAATGCCAGAATCATTCCTCTCTGGGCTCTTACTGTCCTCAGAGGGATTTTGAGCAGTGGGTTGGTCATTTTCTGTTAGTTGTCCCTTTCTTGGCTTCCTGCTGCTTTGAATTGAGACATTCAATGTCTTTCCACTCCTTAATTGAACAGCTTGGCATTCTTCTGTTATCTGTTTAGATAGATGCTGTCTTGTTTGATTCAAGTGTTTTTCCATATTCTCATTAGCATCTTTGGTTTCTTGCAGCATTTCTTTAAATTCTGCTAACTGTTTTGTTATAATAAGCAATTGCTGATTGAGTTCAGCAACTTGTTCTTGAGGTCTAAGTTTAGTGGATACTGCATTAGCTTCTTCTTTCATGGAGGGCTCACTACTGAAGTATAGATATTGATTTCTAGTAACTGTATCAATGAGCTCTTGAGCCTCTTCAATTGTCTTTTTCATATGTATAGATCCACCAGCTGAGTGGTCTAGAGACATTTGGGCCTTTTCTGTAAGTCCATAATAAAAGATGTCTAACTACACCCATTCTGAAAATATTTCAGAGGGGAATTTCCTTAGCATCCTTCTGTACCTCTCCCAGGCATTATAAAGGGATTCATTATCCTCTTGTTTAAAGTCTTGGATGTCCAGCCTTAGCTGTGTCATCCTTTTTGGAAGGAAATATTGATTCAGGAATTTGTCTGATAACTGTTTTCTTGTTCTTATACTTGCTGTGGGTTGGTTATTTAACCACCTCTTAACTTGATCTTTTACAGCAAATGGAAACAGCAATAGTCTGTAGACATCCTGATCTACTTCCTTATCACGTACTGTGTCAGCAATTTGTAAGAATTGTGCCAGAAACTCAGTAGGTTCTTCTTGTGAAAGACCGAAATATTGGCAATTTCCTGCACCATGATAATGAGCTGAGGATTTAGCTCAAAACTTCTTGCTTTGATGGGAGGTATACAGATACTACTCCCATAGGAAGCATTAGTGGGGTTAGCATATCACCCCAGAGTCCTTCTGGACTGTTCATTTCCACTTAGGTCCATGATGGAGAAAATAAAATATTTTTGTTTTTATTTTATTTAATTAAGGATAACCGAATTAAAAAGGAAATAAGATAAAATAAGATAATTAAAAAATAAAATATAAGTTTTGAAAAAAAATAAAAATTCGAATACTAAAATGACTAATTAATTAAAAGGATTTGAAAAAATTTGGATATGATTTTAAAATTTTAAAGATTCAAAACTTTCTTAAAAAGGAAACACAAAACTTAAAATTTTTCAATCAAGATAATAAAATAGATCAAGTAATTCGAAAATTATGTCTAAAAGGAAAATTATTTTGAAAAATTTTATAAAAGATTTTCAAATTTTGAAAATTGAAAATTGAAATTTGAAATAAAATAAGATAAGATTTTGAAAAAGATATGAATTTTTTTTTTGAAAAACATTTGAAGTTTGAAATTTTAAAACTAAGATAAGATAGAATAAAAAAAATTAGAATAAAAATCTGAATTTTTAAAAGTAAAAATCGAAAATTCAATCAAAATAAAGAGAAAAGATATTTTGAATTTAATGAGGAAGGAGAAAAACAATAAAAAGACACCAAAGATAGAATTTTTAGATTAAAACAAAGAAAATAAACAAGAAAACATTGAATGTCAAGATGAACATCAAGAACACTTTGAAGATCAAGATGAACACCAAGAACAAATTTTGAAAATTTTTTTAAGGAAATAAGGACACAAAGGACACCAAACTAAAAAATTTTTATATTTTGGACACTAATAATTCAAAAATTCACAAGAAAAACAAGGAAAGACACAAAACAAGAATGACTAAAGATCAAATAAGGAAAATAAATAAGAACAACTTGAAGATCAATAAAGAACTAAGAACATGTAATTCGAAAAATTGAAAGAAAAATAAAAACATGCAATTGACACCAAACTTAAAACATGAAACTAAACTCAAACAGAAGACTAAATTAAGAAGTTATTGGTTTTAAAAATGTTTGAAAATAATTTAGAAAAAGAAAATAAGGATTCTAAAATTTTAACCAAAAATAATAATAGAAGACTCAATTTTAGTGACTCTAAACCAAAAAGATATATTTTTCCTATTCTAAGCAACAAAATAAACCGTCAGTTGTCCAAACTCGAACAATCCCCGGCAACGGCGCCAAAAACTTCGTGCACGAAATTGTGATTACACTTTTCACAACTCCGCACAACTAACCAACAAGTGCACTGGGTCGTCCAAGTAATACCTTACGTGAGTAAGGGTCGATCCCACAGAGATTGTCGGCTTGAAGCAAGCTATGGTTATTTTGTAAATCTTAGTCAGGAGATTAACGATAAGAGTGATTGTATTTATGAAAATAAATGACATGAAATAAATAGTACTGGTGATTCAGTAATGAGAAACAGGCTGAGGTTCCGGAAATGCTCTATCGTCTGAATCTCTGCTTTCCTACTGTCTTCTTCTCCAAACATGCATAGTTTCCTTCAATGGCAAGTTGTATGATCCTCTCGGATGAAAACTACCAGGTACGATCTCTGCACGGCTAATCAACTATCGGATTTCTCGTCTCGGATGAAAAATACCCATGTCCTTTTGCACACTGTCACTGCGCCCAACATTCACAGGTTTGAAGCTCGTCACAGTCATCCCTTCCCAGATCCTACTCAGAATACCACAGACAAGATTTAGACTTTCCGGATCCCAGGAACGCTGCCAATTGGTTCTAGCTTATACCACGAAGGTTCTAATCTCCGGACTCGGTCCGTTGATCAGAAACCCAAGAGATACGCACTCAAGTTGTCGCCCAATGACTACGTTGAGCTCAGATAGAACGGAGTGGTTATCATACACACGTTCATAGAATTGAGGATAATGATGAGTGTCACGGATCATATCATTCTCTAGATTGAAGTACAAGTGAGTATCTTAGAATAGAACCAAGCGTGATTGAATAGAAAACAGTAGTAATTGCATTAATCCATTGAAACACAGCAGAGCTCCTCACCCCCACCTATGGGGTTTAGAGGCTCATGCTGCAGAAGATACAATATGAAGTGTAAAATGCCATAAGGTACGAAATGAATCTCTAAAAGTAGTTTTAATACTAAACTAATAACTTAGGTTTACAGAAAATGAGTAACTAAGTGCAAATAGTGCAGAATTCCACTTTCGGGACCCACTTGGTGCGTGCCTGGGCTGAGCTTTCAAGCTTTCACGTTCATATGCCCAAAGTTGGCATTAAACACCACCCTGGGTGCCAGAATGGGCGTTTAATGCCGAAAAAGGTGCCATTTCTGGCGTTTTACGCCAGAAAGTTTTAGACTGACTTTGGACGCCAGTTTGGGCCATCAAATTTCGGGCAAAGTATGGACTATTATATATTTCTGGAAAGCCCAAGATGTCTACTTTCCAACGCAATTGAGAGCGCTCCAATTGGGATTTTATAGCTTGATAAAATCCATTTCGAATGCAGGAGGGTCAGAATCCAACAGCATCTGCAGTCCTTTTTCAGCCTCTGAATCAGATTTTTGCTCAGGTCCCTAAATTTCAGCCAGAAAATACCTGAAATTACAGAAAAACACACAAACTCATAGTAAAGTCTAGAAATGTGATTTTTGAATAAAAACTAAAAAAATTATAATAAAATGTGACTAAAACATACTAAAAACTATGTAAAAACAATGCCAAAAAGGGTATAAATTATTCGCTCATCAGAAACCCACTAGGCAATTCTAAACTCCAAAGTAAATGAGGTTCAAGACTAGAGTTTCACTAATCTAAACAGGGTAAGATTATGCAAACTATTCCACCATATCAATGATCCATAACCTCAGTTGTCCACCATACATCTTAGCATATCTCTCTTTCAGTATCACAGTCTAACATCATATGATTCAGTAATCCAGCAGTAACAAACACAAGTAATAGGGGGCAAACATAATCAAGAGCAATTACAAAATATATAGCAATTAGCAGTTATACAGAGATATAACATGATGCATGCCTATCCTACTGGCCATGAGCTCATGTGTCGGTTAAACTACTAGAACCCAACACAGCCGGTAGCTAACCTGGACATTGTCTCTTTGTTGTATCTCAGCATATCGGTTGGCCGTTAGAAGGAGAGTGCCCTGTCACCATGCAACCAGAGATAACCATGAAATAAGCAGGATTAACCACCATCCTTATTTTGGCATAATTCAGTTTAGTGCAAGCGGGATTTAGCACCCTCCTTACCAAGAGTAAACATCAGTCAAAACACAAGCAGGATTAACCACTGCGTTTTCCAAAACACATATAAGATCGTTATGCATGCGTGATTAACCTCAGGCTTTGCAAAAACAGTGAATCATATCACAATTAGTATTATTATTCATGTCTTTAACCAAGTTTTTATTCAGTAAGTTCATTAACTACAAACTTTCATCAACCTTCCTTAACTTAGATTCATAACCCTAATATCGATGATATGGATTTAAAATTGTCAAGTGTACCGAATCGCATCAAGTAATACCACCGTGAATGGGTTATCGTTCCCACGAGGATAAACATTTTAAGCAAGCAATGATCAACTGATTATTCTAGTTAGAGATTCAAATTTGAATGATGACCAATCAAGATCATAAGCTGGAATTTAAATGAATTGGTAATGAAGTAAATGAAAGCAATAAATGATCGAAATGTAAATGATTGGAATGTAAATAATTAGAAAGTAAATGACTGGAATTAGTAAAGTGTAGGAAATTAATCAATGTAAATGTTCATTAAGTAAAGGCAATTATAACACAAGATAAGAAAGCAATGATAGTAAGAGCATTGGTGTTCAAAGACATTGAATCCTCAGGATCAATAAATATTATCTCTACCTCAATAATGTAATTATTGATCTCTAGAAAATCATAAGTGAATGAATCCCAATTCCTTGGTGATTAAATCTCTCTTGACTTAATCAATTGTCAATTCCTTGATCAATTGCTCAGGAGAAGAGATGAAGTGTATTCTCTATTTAGCACCACACAATCCTTAAGATATAGAATTGGTTGATTATATGTTACGTATCAAATCCAAACCTAGAATTAGAAGAGTTGAGGGAGAGAGATTTCCAGCTTAATTTGTATGATCACTCTTCCAAGTATCTCATATAATGCAATTCAGATTCAAACTATTTTTCAATAGATTTGGACTCTTGAAATGAAGAATAAAAACTCTTTCCTAAGAAGAAATAATGTATAAATCAAAGATAGAGAATCAATCACATTAATCTATTGAATTTCAATAGAGCTCTTCCCCCAATGGAGGAAAGTTAGTGACTCATGATTCAAAGACATTACAAAGATGAAGTAATGTGAAAAAATGTCAAAATTCTTTAACAAAGTGTTTCCTCTAGGCTTATATACTCCATCCTCAATTACATACAAATTCAAAATTGTCAAATTAAAGTTAAATTCAGCTTTAACTCAACAAGATCTCATGGGCTTTGTGATAGTCTTAAATCCTCTCATTAGAAGCCTTCTTCTTCAAGAATGGCCCAAAATTTGCCTCTGTTCTAAGTTGCTGTGGGACACTAAGTTAATGGCGTTGGACGGTATTAGCTTTCTTGCTTCCAAATTAGCCTCTGTTAGCATTTGCCGTCGGATGGCATGAACTTGCCATTGGACACCATCCATTCCTCCAAGACTTGTCTTAAATTCCCTCTCTATTTGGATTTTCCGTTGGACGCCACTTATTTGGCGTTAAATGCGAAATGGGTATCGTGCGTACGCATGTGACATACGTACGCATGATTTTCATTATGACATTAGTTGTGTGTATGTGCATAGGATGTGTACACTCAACAACCTCTTCACCTTTGAATGCAAGCTAAAAACATGCATATGCATCTCACATGCGTACGCATGACATCCCTTCCTGCAACAGTTGTGCGTACCCACATAGGATGCGTACGCACGATTTCTTTTTTGCTGTTGGATGCCACTTATATGGTGTTGGACGAAAAATGAGTCCAGAGGCTAAATTTGATGAATGTGGGCTTAAAACAATGTGCCATAAGCTTCAAAGTGTGTCATAAGTTTCAAAGTGTGTGATAAGCTTTCTTTTTGCTTCTCTTGATCCTTGTTTTATTTTGTTTTTCCTTCAAAATCTCATGAAACCAAAATATTGAACACACTTCAAAGTATTTCTCACTAATCTATGAAATTATTGCTCATAACACAATAACTATTGACTTATTGCATGAAATTTTTAAAGAAAAACAACTAAAAATGTAAGTACATCAACCGGCACGGCTTATTCGGGTGGCGGCTTCCACATCTCTAGCTTCTCAAGTCATCTAAAGCAGCCTTCGTCTATTTTCCTTTACCATTTCTCTAGTAGTTGTCATTCCTTCAGAAATCATTCTGGCTTTGGGGGGAGTGTTGACGAGGTAGAAAATTGCCAATTAAGAATTTATAATAAGAATAGCGTTGCAAGTACAGTCCTTAACCAACAAAAATTCTGCTTATCAATTTAAAAAAGGTTGTCACAAAATTTGAATAAAAATACTGGGAGTAGGAATCCCAGGTCGTCTCCCAACGAGTTGACAAAAGAGTGCTATTTTATTAGTCAGGAGTTTTTCGAAAAATTTTAAGAGTTGGAGAACAGAAAAATAAATGATTGAAAATTAAAGCAATGTAAATTAAAAGAGATTTATGTATTCAAAATAAAAAGCCTTGACCAGGGAAGATTAGTTGGAAGTTCTATCCTTGTTGAATTTTTCAAGTGTAATAGCAAGAGGTTGTTGTTTTCACTTAGTCAACCCTTACCGAATAAAGGAAAGTCAAGTGATTGAGCTAACTCTTACTCACAAGTCCTAATCCTCTCCTATGGAAGGATTAGCGTTAGTCAATAGAGAGTTAGCCAACAACTTCAAATTGAAATTGACACTTGAGTATTCCAACTCAAGGGTCTCCTTTTAATCAACTCCCAAGTCAAGTTGGGAGTCTACCCCATTGACATGGATACTACTTTCACAAACATATAAAGGGAATAGAAAGAAGACATAATAAATTAAATAAAATAGGAACTGAAAATTAATTAAAGGTAAAAGTAATTCTTTGCATTAAGAAATTCCAAAATCATAAACATACGTATCTGAACAGGGTTAATGGGCAATTAAAAGAGTAAAGGAATAAGAAAACAAACTAGAATAATGGAAACTTAAACGGAGGTAATAGCTCTTCTCAATATCCAAATCAAAAGCATAAAACTCTAAAGCTGTGAATGTGAAAAAACCTAGAGGAAGTAGTAGAATTCTCTCTAAGATTCTAATCTAAAACTCAAAAACTATGCAAATGAGAATGTGTGTGGAGTCTCTGCTTGTTCCCTAGCTCTAGTCTGTGTTTCTGGGCCGAAAACTGGGTCCAAACTCAGCCCAAAATCACCCCTAGTATTTTCTGCGTTTTCTGTACATGGTGCACGTCATGCATACGCGTCAGTCACGCGAACGCATCACTGGTCATCTTCGCGTGTCACGCGTACGCGTTAGGTGCGCGCATGCGTCGCCGCGCAAACTCCAATTCAAGCGCACGCGTGAGCCATGCGTGTGCGTCACTTCTCGCTGGTTGTCTCCTTTATTTCTTGTGTTCCTTCCGTTTTTGCAAGCTTCCTCTCTATCCTCTAAGCCATTCCTGCCCTATATAGCCTAAAAACACTTAACACACAGATCACGGCATCGAATGGTATAAAGGGGAATTAAAATACACAATTTAGACGCTTAGAAAGCAAGTTTTCAACCATAGAACAAAAATGGAAAGGAACTGTAAACTCATGCAAATTGTATGAATAAGTATGCAAAGGCTTGATAAAAACCACTCAATTGGGCACAAAATAAACCATAAAATAGTGGTTTATTAAGTGTGCTGTGTATCCCCTCCTCTTGAAGTCTTGACCCCTCGATGCGAAATCCCTATCTTGACCCTTTTTATAGAACTCTCGGTGGTCATTTCTCACCTCCGTATTTTGCCTTAAACATGGTTCTTCTACTCTACTCTTGTTCACCAACTCAAAAACTACTCGAACCTCCATAGACACAACAGCACTCATGATGTCACTCTGAAGTCCACTCTTAGACTTAATGATGCATGAACATCTTTAGTTGTTTTTTTAGTAATTTTTTCAATAAAGTTATTGAAGTTCCTATTCTTAATTGAGACTTTCGTGCTTTAATCAATATTTCTTGAAGTTGCTTTGAGCTTTGGTATGTGTAGGAATGTATTGAAAATAAGCAAGAACAAGGATGAAAAGAAGCAAGCAAGAGAAGCACTAGAAGCAATGAGGAAGAAAGGCTAGGAACCAAACCACCCAGAGGTAGGGGAAGACTGGAGGAAATAGAAAGCTTTATGGACCAAATAGAGAGCTCTTTGGACCAAGAATGCAATAATGAAAGCCCCTGGAGTGTTGAAGCAAAGCCATGCGTTATACACATGGAATGGTGCGTATATACACACCAACAACACACCTCCAGTTGCCAAATGAAGACCCTTGTGTTATACGCATGGTATTTGGCGTATATATGCCCTGACCTCTTCACACTCCAACGAGCATAACTTGAGTTAGAGAAATCCAAATGAAGCAGTTTCAGCGGCATTAGAAAGCTAGCATTCAAAGCTTTCACGATATATAATAATAGTCTATAGTAGACATGCGTCTAGTATAGCATCCTCATGCGTTGAATTCTTATGTTATAGTTGGGAATTCCTGCGTTACACATGAGAATTCGTGCATTATACTTGCCAAGCCTCACAGAGACCAAATATTCCCAAATGAAGACCCATGCGTTATACGCAGGTACATGCGTATAATGCATCAAAATGGACCACTCTCAGGGCCTTCAATTCACTTACCATTTCCTCAATTCTTGAAGCACTTAAGTGGGTAACTCAAGGCTTAACATGAGCCTATGAAATCAGATATTAATTGCCAATTGTAGAGAAGATCAAAGGAGCTTACCTTGAAGGAAAAATCCTTTGATAAGATTTAATTAATGAAATTTGATTTGGTTTAGTTTTGCTTTTGAATTAGTTTGAATTCTGAATTAGTTTTTAGGGTTAGTATAAAAAGGAAAAGAGTTACACACGTGCCTCTATTCCTTCAACCGTTTTCAATACATTGCCTTTGATTTCCATTCTACCATGAGCAACTAATCTCTTCTATTAAAGTTAGGAGCTCTATTTATTTTGATGGATTAATATTATTTTTTTCTACTTTTGATTTATACCTTGATGTTTTATTCAAGAAGTGAGTTTCGTTCTTCATTCTAAGGATTAGAGTATATTAGAAAATAACTTTAATCTGAATTGAATTAATTTATTATCTTGAAAGAGTTAATCTTTGGAATTAAGCTAGAAACTCCTTCTCATAATTCTTTCAATGTCCAAGGCGAACTTTGATAAGTGACATACAATCAATTAGGGTTGGTTCTTAAGAATTGTGTTACTTTAAATAAGAAACTGTGCTTAAACTCTTCTCATAGTTAATTGATCAAAGAATTGATGGTTAATTAAGTTAAGGAAATTTGGATTACCAAGGGATTAGAGTATAATTATTTATGGTTTGCCATGAACATATCTTTGTATGATTAAAGAAGATAGCAAGATATATTGATCCTGAAATTTAAATATCTCTAAAATCTTAATATTTATTGCTTTCACTCACCGTTTGCTATTTTATTTGCCTCTGTTCATGTTTAATTCATTCATTCCTATGATTTTGATTTGTCAAATTAGAACAATCAATTAATCATTGTTGGTTAGTTCATTAATCCTCGTGGGAACGATAACCCACTTACCGTGGTATTACCTGATATGATTTGGTGCACTTGCCGAATTGTGGTTTTGCAAAAATTCATGTCAAGTTTTTGGTGCCGCTGTTGGGGATTAACTGAGATTAATAACTACCACATTAATTGATTTCCTAAATTAGACCTTTTATTTTCTTTTACTACTCACTGGAATTCTCTTCAGTGTGACATTGAAAGTTCTATATTTTCTCTTATTTTTCCATACTTTTGCATGCAGGAAAACAAAGACAAGGACCCCCTCTTGTTTGATCCAGAAATTGAAAGAACTTTTCATCAATTAAGGAAGAAATCTAAAATTCAAGAGGAGGGAATTCGAGAGAAGTTTGAGGAAGAAAGCATGGCAAACAACAATGGCAATGCAAGGAGAACTCTTGGAGACTTTGTTATCCCTACAAATAATAGTTGTAGGAGTAGCATAGTGCGAGGCCCACTGTGGAGGCAAACAACTTTGAGTTGAAGCCTCAACTCATCACTTTGGTGTAACAAAATTGTCAATTTAGTGGGAGCCCTCAAGAAGATCCTAAATTGTTCATATCAAGCTTCCTACAAATATGTGACACAGTCAAATCCAATGGTGTCTCTGCTAAAGCTTATCACTTGATGTTGTTCCCATTCTCTGTAAGGGACCGAACCAAGTAGTGGCTTAAAACTCAACCAAAGAAAAGCATTTGGTTAATAATTCTTAACCAAATTTTTCTCACCACAAAGGTTGGCAAAGCTAAGACATGATATCCAAACTTTCACTAAAAAAGATGGAGAATCTCTCTGTAAAGCTTGGTAAAGGTACAAAGAAATGTTGAGAAAGTGCCCCAAAGATATGTTTGCTAATTAGGTACAACTCCAAATATTCTATGATGGACTCACTCATGCCTCTAGAACTTTATTGGATTCATCAACTGGAGGATTCATGCATATGAAGATGATTGAAGAAGCCTTAGAATTGATTGAGATTGTGGCTAACAATCAATATTTGTACTCATCTGAGAGAAAAATGAAGAGAGATGTGATAGGATTAGATACTTTGGACACTATTTTGGCACAAAATAAAATGATGTCTCAGCAAATCTCCTCACTCACAAAGTAATTGGGACACATGCAAGTCTCAACAATGGCATCACAAGTTGTTCTCTATAACTTGTGTGGAGGTGCTCACAAGGATGAAGAATGTGGGTTGTTCAAGGACAAGCAAGTAAATTATATGGAAAATTTTCAAAAGCCAATACTCAATGACCCCTTCTAAAAAATTTATAATTCTGGATGAAAGAAACTACCCCAATTTTCATTGGGGCAATCAAGAGCCAAAGAACTTCACTGTACCTCACCAACAACAATCTCAACCCATATAACCACTAATTCACCAAAGACTTTCTTCTCTAGAAACCAAATTCTCTTCTCTGAAAACTAAATTTTCTTCTCTTGAAACTACCATTGAAAAACTATCTCAAGCCACTACCACAATAGCCCAATCCACCTCGACATTCATGCAACAAACTCAAAATTTTATAGATGAGATAAGAGCCAACTTCCAAAATCAAGGTGCATCCATTAGAAACCTGGAAGTACAAATAGGAAAAATTGCCAAGCAACTCATAGAGAGGTCATACAACATTTTTCCAAGTGATACAATTCTCAATCTAAGAAAAGAATGCAAAGCCATTAGTTTAAGAAGTGGAAGAATGGTTAGCACTGAAAATAAAGCTCAAACATAGGTACCAAAAGTGCATGTGGAAGAGGGAAAACAAGAAAAGGAGAGCACTGTTCATGCTCCATAAATTGAAGCTCCAAAGAAAAAGAAAATAGTGGCTCCTTATCAACCAAGAATTTCATACCCTCAAAGGCTCAAGGAGGGAGAACCAAGAGAAGCAATACTTCAAATTCTCAGAGGTGTTCAAGAAGCATCACATTAATATTCCATTCATAAAAGCCTTACAACAAATACCTATTTATGCTATCCAAGAAGAAGACTTTGAAGGAAGATGAAATAGTTGTACTGACCAAGGAATATAGTGCAATAATTCAAAGAATTTTGCCAAGAAAAATACAAGATCCAGGGAGCTTCCAAATTCCATACACCATTGAAAACACATTCTTTGAGAAAGCCTTGTGTGATTTAGAAGTAAGTATCAATTTGATGCCTCTCTCTATGATAAAGAAGCTACACATTCAAGAGGTCAAGCCCATAAGAATAGCTCTACAAATGGCAGACAAGTCAATAAAACATGCATATGGGGTAATTGAGAATGTCTTGATCAAAGTGAAAAAGTTTTTCCTTCTAATAGATTTTGTTATTCTTGATATGGAGAAAGATGAAAATGCCTCAATCATTCTAGGGAGACCTTTCCTAACCACTAGGAAAGCCCTCATTGATGTTGAACAAGGTGAATTAATGTTTATGATAAGCATTTAGTTTTTCATGTTTTCAATATCATGCATCACTCAAGTGATAAGGAGGATTCCATGAAGGTTGAATCAAGTAATCCAAGCCTTCAATAACTGCTAATGAAGCTAACAAGAATTTACAACCAAAGCCTCCCTTTGAAATCAACAAAACACCCTTGACAAACGGATGTTTGCTAGTAAAGAATTTTATAAAAATAATCATGTTGTAAGTATAGTTTCTAAACCAGCAAAGAATCCTTTGGTACAAAAATTTGGTTGTCACAAGTAATAAAACCCAATAAAATTTATAACCGAAGTATTTAAACCTCGGGTCGTCTCTCAAGGAATTGTAGGGAGGTGTATTTATTATTGGTTATGAGTTTTCTGGGGAATGTTGAGTTTGGGCAATGGGCAAATAAATAATTATAAATTAAAGCAATGAAAATTAACAAGAGATTTTATATAATAAAAAATAAAAAGCCTTGAATGAAAGAATGATTAATTGGAAGAAAATAAATTATTAATTAGAAAAACTCTTGGCAAGGTATGAGAATTGGAAATCCCATCCTAGTTATCCTTATCAAGGGTGATGAAAATTGTTTATTGCTCCCACTTAGTTAACCCTTACTAAATAAAGGAAAGTCAAGTGGACTAATCAATTTGATTCCTCAAGTCCCAGTCAACTCCTGTGGAAAGACTAGCTTTAGAGGGATCCAAATCAATCAGCAATTCCCAATTCTCAATCAACAGCTGAGTTTGATAACTCAAGTGTCACCAATTACTCAACCAAAGCCAAAAGTGAAAAATCCAAATTATTTATATCATAAATAGAATAAAGCAATTATAAATCTGAAATACCTCGAATTGTATTGAATCAAATTAAACATAGGAATCCATAAACCAATTTGGGAAAATAAACAAACTAAAGTAATAAAATAAATAAAAGTAGAAGAGAACATAAATTAAAGGAACATTGAACCTGGAATGAAAAAATAACCATAAATTGAGAGGAATCCTAATCCTAAAAATCTAAATCCTAAATCCTAAATCCTAAGAGAGAGGAGAGAGCCTCTCTCTCTAAAACTACATCTAAAACCTGAAATTGTGAATTATGAATGCTGTGTTAATGAATGGATGGATTCCCCCACTTTATAGCCTCTAATCTGTGTTTTTTGGGTCGAGAACTGGGCCAAAAATAGCCTAGAAATCGCTGGTTGCAATTTCTACCACGCTGATTTCCGCAGATGCGACGCGTGCACGTGATGCACGCATCGGCGCCGTCTATCCTCAGGGAAACTATAGAAAATTATATATCATTTCGAAGCCCCAGATGTTAGCTTTTCAACTCAACTGAAACCACGTCATTTGGACTTCTGTTGCTCAAGTTATGGTTGATTTAGTACTAGAAGGTCAGGCTGGACAGCTTTAGCAGTTCCTTTAATTTCTTGTATTCCTTCCACTTTTGCATGCTTCCTTTCCATCCTCTAAGCCATTTCTGCCCTATTTCACGGCATCGAATGGTAATAACGGAGGATTAGTATTAGCAAATATAAGGCCAAAGAAGCATGTTTTCAATCATAGCACAAAATTAGGAAGGAAAACGTGAAACATGCGAATTATATGAATAAGTGTGAGAATAATGGATAAAACCCACTCAATTAAGCACAAGATGTACCACGGAATAGTGGTGCATCAACCCTCTGACATCGAACCTAAGTTTGATGTTGGAAGTGTATCACCAAATAAAGAAAAGAAAGTTCTCAAGAAGGTGCCCAGGGGTAGATAATAAACCACTATTTTATGGTTTATCTTGTGCTCAATTGAGTGGTTTTTATCAAGCCTTTGCACACTTATTCATACAATTGCATGATTTTACAATTCCTTCCTAATTTTGTTCTATAATTGAAAACTTACTTCCCGAGCCTCTAAATTGTGTATTTTAATTCCCCTTTATACCATTCGATGCCATGATCTGTGTGTTAAGTGTTTTCGGGCTTTATAGGGCAGGAATGGCTTAGAGGATGGAGATGAAGCTTGCAAAAATAGAAAGAGCACAGGAAATAAAGGAGATAACTAGCGAGGAGCGACGCGCACGCATGGCTCACGCGTGCGCATGAATCGGAGTTCGCACGGCGACGCGTGCGTGTGCCTGACGCGTACGCGTGGTACGCGAAAATGACCAGCGATGCGTACGCGTGACTGATCCGTACGCGTGACATGCGCCACCTGCAGAAATTGCAGAAAATGCTGGGGGCAATTTTAGGCTGAGTTTGGACCCAATTTTCGGCCCAGAAATATAGACTAGAGCCAGGGAACGAGCAGAGACTCAACACACATTCCCATTCGCATAGTTTTCAGTTTTAGATTGGAATCTTAGAGAAAATACACACTTCCTCTAGGTTTTCTTCACATTCATAGATTTCTAGTTTTATGGTTTTGATGCTTTTGCTTTGGATATTGAGAAGAGTCACTACCTCCGTTGAAGTTGCTATTCTAGTTTGTTTTCTTATTCCTTTACTCTTTTAATTGCCCATTAACCCTGTTCAGATACGTATGTTTATGCTTTTGGGATTTATTAAGGCAAGGAACTATTTTTATCTTTAATTAATTTTCAGTATTATTCTATTTAATTTAACATGTCTTCTTCTTATTCCCTTTTTATGCCTGTGAACGTTATATTCATGTCAATGGAGGAGACTCCCAACTTGACTTGGGGGTTGATTAAAAGGAGACCATTGAGTTGGAATACTCGAGTGATTTGTTCAATTGGAAGTTGTTGGCTAACTCTCTATTTACTAATGCCAATCCTTCCATAAGGAGAGGATTAGGACTTGCGGATAAGAGTTAGCTCAATCACTTGACTTTCCTCTATTTAGTAAGGGTTACCTAAGTGAAAACAACAACCTCTTGCTATTCCACTTGGGAAAATCCAACAAGGATAGAACTTCCAATTAATCTATCCCAGGTCAAGGTTTTTATTTAATTATATAAATTCTCTTGCTAATTTTCATTTCTTTAAATTATAATTATTTATTTTCCTGTCCTCCAACTCTTAAAATTTCTCGGAAAACTCCTGACTAATAAAGTAGCACTCTTTTGTCAACTCGTTGGGAGACGACCTAGGATTCCTACTCCCAGTATTTTTATTCTAAAATTCCGACCTCGGAAAACTCCTGCATTTTGCATTCTGCATAAAAAAAAAAAGTACACGACGTGCGAGCGTCGCTGACGCGTACGCGTCATATGTGCGTGCGTGCATTAAATGAACTGAACAGAAAGTTGGGAAGGAGTGGGGTTGGACACGTGCCTTGCGCACAAGCAAGTCCACGCGTATGCGTCGCTTGCGATTTCAGCACATCACGCGTACGCGTCCCTGACGCGCACACGTGACCAAGAAAAATTGGCATAAATGGTGTTTGGCCAGAGAGTTATGTTGGTGTGGGGCTGGAACTGTGCTGGGAGCACAAGCTCCATCACGCGTACGCGTCCTTGACGCGTGCGTGTCGTTTTCCCAAAAGGGACATCCATACGTGCGCGTGCCTGACGTGCACGCATCGTATGCCATTTTTGCACCACGCCCAGAGCGAACAGAGAGTTGTGCATACGCGTCGATTCCTTCGCGCGTTTCGCACAATCAAAGGCACACGTACGCGTGCTCGATGCTTACGCGTCACTTTTTAATCTGCGCGACCCACGCGTACGCGTGATGCACGCATACGCGTCACAATTAAACCACCTCAGCGCCTGATTTTAAATTATCCCTCCCCCAATCCTAATTCTTTTCCGATCCTAATTATCTCTTCTTCCTTTTTCCTCCCTTCTTCCTTATTCTTTCTTCATATCTATTACTTTCTTCTTTCTTTCTTCATCTTCTTTATCAGGTTTCTTTTCTTCCTCCCATCTACTCTTTCATTATTGCATTTATTTGTGTTTATTTCTTCTCTATTTTTCTTTTAGCTTAATTATTTATGGTTTCTTTTTCTTTTCTTTTTTCTTGCATTCTTATGTTGGTATTGGAATCTTATTTGGGTATTACCTTATTATACTGAAGCTTGCGAACATTACATGAAGTGAATTGGCAATTGATATTCTAATTTGGCTCTCATATACATTTGGATTATATTATTTTCATTCCTACTTTAACTTGTTCACCAAGTGTTTGTGCAAAAGCACCTATGGCATATTGAACTCTATTTTGTTTTCTTCTTTTACTCGAATGCCTCTTTTTCACAACATTTGTACTCCACATGTATTTGGGATTTTCATTCACAATTGTCATCATCCACATACTCTCTAAATTGGCACATTTAATTATTGATGCTTGAGTTATGCTTCTCATGCCTATTGCTTGCATGCTCTTACTCTCTTGCATCTAATCATTATGAATTACCTTCTTGTTCCTCATTGATGTCTTACCTACATGTTGTAGCTACCATGTATTTGAGCTATCATCTTTCCTTTGGCATTAATTATCACTTGGAATTTTCTTCCTTCTGGTTCTTTATTTATCTAAACTTCACATTCTTCCTTTTTCTTTCTTCCTTAGGCATGGGTACCAAGAACGGAAAGGAGAAGGCCACTGACAAAACACCGGCAAGGAGAGGAACCAAGAGAATACTGGCAAAGGCACTACCATCTACCAGTGTAAAGCCACCAGCAAAGCGGGTAAAGAAGATCATTAAGGTTGATGAAGCAGAAAAAGCCTTTCCCGTATGAGACTCCACACGGTTTGCTAACTGTTATTACGAACAGATGTTCCCCATCCTAGCCGAGAAGAACTACAACAATAAGCATCTACTCATTGTTCTAACACACTTTGTTGATTTTGTGGAGCCTCGCATAGAGTGGAGACAGCAGAGAATTTTGAGGAGATAGCCACGAGAGGCCAACTTATCATGGGTAGTTGAATTCTACTCAAACTTCTACTCACCTACTCTGCAGATTGTCTTCGTTCGTCAACAGCAGGTCCCTGTCTCTGAGAGTGCCATACAGAAAGCACTGGACCTTCCACCTAGTCCAGCGGGATGGGATGCCTATCAAGAAGCATCGCGTAAGCGCCAGATGTATCAGTTCGACTAGGATAGCGTACTTGGAGTTATAGCCCAACCAGGCAGCAGTTGGATCTACGGGCAGCATCGTTTAAAACCCAAGAGCATGTCAGCCCAGTCACTCACCTTGGAGGCTCGTGTGTGGACACAGATTATGTCCCACTATGTCTTTTCGGGCACTCACAAGTCGACCTTTACAACAGACATGGCTGTCCTCATCTGGTGCATCCTGACAGAGAAACCCCTCAACCTGCCCCGACACATCCGGAAAGCCATGGGACACGAACAGATAGCGGGTAACCTGCCTTTCCCCGCCTTTGTTTCAGATTTAGTCTCTGCAGCAGGTGTGCCCTCTCGGGCAGGCGACACAAGGATCATGATCCCTAGGACCAACCAGTATGTCCCGAACGGGAAGTACATTAGGCTGCCAGTTCCCTCTGCGAGCCAGCCTGCAGGTTCATCTTTGGATATTCCTCCATCTTCCACTCCACCATCATCCACACCACAAGCACCATCCATCCACCAGATGTTCCTATAGATCCTTGAGAGGTTCGACCGGCAAGACCAGCGAATGGAGCAAATGGAGCACCGTAACAAGCGCAGATACAATTATCTGAAGGACCTCATAGCTGGTACTCACCCACCTCTAGAACAGAAGGACACCACGGACTCCCCTTCATCCAGTAGCACAAGCAGCCAAGGCGAACCAGACACTGGAGGCGACGCTTCCAGCCCTCCCTTGCTCTTTATTGATGGTACGGAGGACCGTGCCACGCCTTAAGTGTGGGGAGGTCAGTCCTTGACTTCTGGAGGTAACTTTTTTCTCTTAACACCAACATTTGACTTTTTTTTTTCTTTTGTTAAGATAGGATAGATTGCATGATAATAACTGTTTGCATGTATGTTTTGCTTGGTTAAAGTAATGAGTTTCTTTCCAAGACCATTTTTATAGCATTTCACTAATTTAAATTGAAAATTTGTGCTAAACTTGTCAGAAGATTGTAATTTGGAACATAGGTTATAGCTAAGAACACACAACCTGTGATATTTGAGCTTAATTACATGGTTATATTATTTAACCATAATATTTTATTCTTGTGTGTTTCCTTCTCTATGATTTTAATCTATATTTTGTTCCATTCTATATGTTCATTATTTAGTGTATTTACATGCATACATATGATTGAGGCCATCATTCGTTATTAGCTCACTCATCCTAAATAGCCTACCCTTTCAATCACCTTTGTTAGCCACCTTGAGCCTTTTAATCCCCATTTGTTCTATATTTTACCACATCACTAGCCTTAAGTAAAAAAATAATTAATTACCTTATTTGAATCTTTGGTTAGCTTAAGATAGAGATTGTGTATCAATTAAGTGTGGGGAACCGTGGGAACTTGGGTTGATAAGAAAGTGTTGAATTTTATTGACAAGATATTGGGAATTTGGGTACCTACTCATGTGAGACCAGAAAATGTAAAAAAACCCATGTGCATTGATATGTGTGTTTATCTTTACTTTAAAAAAAATTCAAATAAATAAGTAATTAAATAAGGGGACAAAATTACCCCAATGCTAAGTTTAATAAAAGATCAATGCATATGTGGTCAAATTAAAGATAATTTGGTACATGAGTATGTGATGCAAAAGTGGGAATTATGGGTAGCTAGGCATGATTTTAGAATTCTGTAGAGTGTGTGTGTGTTAGGTGAGAGCTTAGGTTAAGTCAAAGATTCATATTATAGCTCACTTGGCCATACATATATCCTCACCCTTACCTTAGCCCCATTACAACCTTGAAAAGACCTCATGATGTTTGCATTGGTAGACTAAATATTTGTTGATTGGTTAGATGAAGAACAAAGTTCTAGAAAGCATGACTAGAGAAGAGTAGAGTGATTAACCATAGACACTTGAGTGATTAGAGTGATATACACTACCAGTGAGGGTTCAATGCTTAATTTTATGTTCCCTACTTTCATGAGCTATCTTCTTATAAGTTTACTTGTCTTTTATTATGTGATTTGAATTAGTGGAATCTGACTTATGTTTGTCTTGGAGAACTTATTTACTTCTTAACCAAGTAGACAGAATCATCTTAGCATATAGTTACATTCATAGGTTGCATCTCATGAGTCTTACTTTCCCCCATTCATTCCTTTTATCTCCTTGAGCTTAGCATGAGGACATGCTAATGTTTAAGTGTGGGCAGATTGATAAACCACTATTTTATGGTTTATCTTGTGCTCAATTGAGTGGTTTTTATCAAGCCTTTGCACACTTATTCATACAATTGTATGATTTTACAATTCCTTCCCAATTTTTTTCTATAATTGAAAACTTGTTATCCGAGCCTCTAAATTGTGTATTTTAATTCCCCTTTATACCATTCGATGCCGTGATCTGTGTGTTAAGTGTTTTCAGGATTTATAGGACAGGAATGGCTTAGAGGATGGAGAGGAAGCTTGCAAAAATGGAAGGAGCACAGGAAATAAAGGAGATAACCAGCGAGGAGTTCGCACGGTGACGCGTGCGTGTGCCTGACGCGTATACGTGGTATGCGAAAATGACCAGCGACACGTATGCGTGACATGCGTCACCTGCAGAAATTGCAGAAAATGCTGGGGGCGATTTTGGGCTGAGTTTGGACCCAGTTTTCGGCCCAGAAACACAGACTATAGCCAGGGGACGAGCAGATACTCAACACACATTCCCATTCGCATAGTTTTTGGTTTTAGATTGGAATCTTAGAGAAAATACGCACTTCCTCTAGGTTTTCTTCACATTCATAGATTTCTAGTTTTTGTGCTTTTGATGCTTTTGCTTTGGATATTGAGAAGAGTCACTACCTTCGTTTAAGTTGCTATTCTAGTTTGTTTTCTTATTCCTTTACTCTTTTAATTGCCCATTAACCCTGTTAAGATACGTATGTTTATGATTTTGGGATTTATTAATGCAAGAAACTATTTTTATCTTTAATTAATTTTCAGTATTATTCTATTTAATTTATCATATCTTCTTCTTATTCCCTTTTAATGCTTGTGAACGATATTCATGTCAATGGAGTAGACTCCCAACTTGACTTGGAGGTTGATTAAAAGGAGACCCTTGAGTTGGAATACTCAAGTGATTAGTTCAATTGGAAGTTGTTGGCTAACTCTCTATTTACTAACGCTAATCCTTCCATAAGGAGAGGATTAGGACTTGCGAATAAGAGTTAGCTCAATCACTTGAATTTCCTCTATTTAGTAAGGGTTAACTAAGTGAAAACAACAACCTCTTGCTATTCCACTTGGGAAAATCCAACAAGGATAGAACTTCCAATTAATCTACCCCCGGTCAAGGTTTTTATTTAATTATATAAATTCTCTTACTAATTTTCATTGCTTTAAATTACAATTATTTATTTTCCTGTCCTCCAACTCTTAAAACTTTTCGAAAAACTCCTGACTAATAAAGTAGCACTCTTTTGTCAACTCGTTAGGAGACGACTTGGGATTCCTACTCCCAATATTTTTATTCTAAAATTTGTGACAACTCTTTCTAAATTGATAAGCGAAATTTCGTCGGTTAAGAACTGTACTTGCAACGTTATTTCTATATTAAATTCTTAATCGGCAGTTTTCTGCCACGTCATTAGAGAAGATCCCTGCAAGTGACTTGTCCCCTAGACAACAAGTGATATTATTTCCTTCACCATGGATATGGCCAGATGATATGGATTTTACAAACTTAATCCACAAAACTATCGTCAAGTGCACCGGATCGCATCAAGTAATACCACGGTGAGTGGGTTATCATTTCTACGAGGATTAATAGATCAAACAACTTTAATCAATTGGCTATTCTAGTTAAAAAAATCAAATCCAAGAAGATTCAATCAAAACAATGACATATAACTAAATAACTTGGTTGTGAAGTAAATGACTGAAAATTAAAGAGCAAGGAAGTAAATGACAGAAATTAAAGAGCGGGAAAGTAAATGACTGAATTATAATTGACTAAAAGTAACAACTGAGCTAAGAACATAAGTAAGAATTAGATCTATGTAGTGGAATTAAAATTAAGTGTAGATTGGCAACAGAAATTAGAAATTGAGAAGATTATATGATAGAAAACATTGAGGATTAGAGATGTTAACTCCTCTAAAATGTTAGATCTCAAGTCTATCTCAATCATACAATTATTGTTCTCTAGAAAATCTTAAGTGAGTGAATTCCAATGTCTTGGTAATTCAATTTTTCTTAACTTGATCAATTGCCAATATCTTGATCTAATTGCTCATGAGAAGAGATGAAGATTGGTCTCTGATTTAGAGCCACACAACTCTTAAGATCTGAATTTAGATGATTAAATGTCACATATGAAATCTAAATTGAGAATTAAAAGATCTGAGAGAGAGGATTTTCAAGCTTAATCTCATGAATCAACCTTTCAGTGAGTCATGAAACCCAACCTAGATTCAAACCACCTTTCAATGATTTGAATCATTCAAAATTCACAACGAAAATCTCTCTTAGAAATAACAATACATGAATTTAAATTAGAGAATGAAAAATTTCATTCCATTAGAACTTAACAAAGCTTTTCTCCTCAATGAGAGGAAATTAGTGGTTCATTGCTCTAGAAATTACAAAAGAGATGTAAGAGAAGTAGAAGAAGAAGTAAAGTATCTAACCCCCTTGAACTAGCTGCGGAATTCCCTTTTTATATTACTCACCCCTTTCCTAACTTAGATTTACAATGTACCCCAACAATTTACTTCGCTGCCCACATTCTACACTCATCTTTCCTTCAATTGGACCCTTGAACTTTTGGGTTGTTGTGGGCTTTGGGCTCAAGAATTAAATTAGAACTACAAGGTGAAGAATGCATAAATAACAAGAAAATCGTGCTTTTTGAGAAAGTGTTGCTTACTTTGTAGCACAGTTTGCATGAAACTATCCTTCAGAGGATTGGCGCTTGAGACTTGAAGAGTAGGTGCTTGAGGTGCCACTTTGAAGTTTGTTTGGTTGCTTGCTTGGGAATGGTCTTCGAAGGTGCCTTTAAATTCAAATGCTTCACATTTTTCTTCCTTGGTTGGCGCTTGAGTCACCAATTTTGGCATGAAATTGTTCCCTGGATGGTAGCATGAGAAGTGGCACTTGAGGCATGGGATACGGGCGCTTGAGGCACCATGCCTTGACAAGAATTGTTCCCTGGAGTGTGTGCTATGGTTGTGGCACTTGAGGCTCCAAATTTGGGCACTTGAAGTGCGAATTTGGCTCTTGAAGTGCGAATTTGGCTCTTGAAGTGCTTTATTCTTGGCCAAACTAAAGCTCCTGAAGGTGATTGTTGGTGGGCGCTTGAGGCGCCAATCTTGGTGATAAAGAATTATTACCTGGAGATGTTGTTGTTGGACGCTTGAGGCGCCAATTTGGACACCTAAGGTGCCAATCTTGGTGACAAATTTTTGACTTTGGAATGTGCTATGGAATGGGCACTTGAGGCGCTAATATTTGGCGCTTGAGGCGCTAATTTGGGCGCCTAAGGTGCCAATGATGGTGCCAAATTTGATGCCCTGGAGATGGCATGCTTGGGAGCATGAGGCGCCAATAGTGGGCGCTTGAGGTCCCAATAGTATAGGCGCCTGAGGCGCCAGGTTTCCTCTTGACAAGTCTTCGAAGCCGCCTTTAGAAGTAGGCGCTTCACAAGGTGGCACTTGAGGTGCCACAAGAAGTCCAGGGATGAAGGTTCGATCCTTGGCACCAATGCTTGCTTCATTTGGTTCACGTTGCATGCTTCTTTTCATTCATTGCCTCCAAAACATGTATTCTTCATGCTCCTTGCTTTATAACTTCTATTGCCTTGTAACAAGAAATCAATAAACAAAATTGCATCAAAGCATGGTTCATATCAACATGAATAATCACCAAATGCATTAGTGAACAAAAATTCACAATTTAAGCTTATATATTGATGAATGAACATAAATCCAACCTAATGTTTAATCATTCCTTTCATGTATAAATGAGTGATGATTAACCATGAAACCACTTGATTATTGAATGAAATTCATGAAACAAAGTCATAAAGAAACTAATTAACTAGGTAAAATACAAATGTATCACAACACTAAACTTAAATCTTGCTTGTCCTTGATGAGCGGATAATTCATACGCTTTTTGGCATTGTTTTTAGTATGTTTTTAGTATATTTTAGTTAGTTTTTATTATGTTTTGTTAGTTTTTAAATAAAAATCACTTTTGTGGGCTTTACTATGAGTTTGTGTGTTTTTCTGTGGTTTCAGGTATTTTCTGGCTGAAATTGAGGGACTTGAGCAAAAATCTGATTCAGAGGCTGAAAAAGGACTGCAGATGCTGTTGGATTCTGACCTCCCTGCACTCAAAGTAGATTTTCTGGAGTTACAGAAGCCCAATTGGCGCGCTCTCAATTGCGTTGGAAAGTAGACATCCTGGGCTTTCCAGCAATATATAATAGTCCATACTTTTCCTGAGATTTGATGGCCCAAACAGGCATTCCAAGTCAGCTCAAGAATTCTGGCGTTTAACTCCAGAACTGGCACAAAAGCTGGAATTAAACGCCCAAACTGGCATAAAAACTGGCGTTTAACTCCAGGAAATGTCTCTACACATGAAAGCTTCAATGCTCAGCCCAAGCACACACCATGTGGGCCCTGGAAGTGGATTTTTACAATAAACACCCTAGCTTACTCATTTTCTGTAACCCTAGGTCACTAGTTTACTATAAATACTACTTTCAGTGATTCATCTTGTACCTCATGACACTTTACACGTTTCTTGTTGTGTTCTCTACGGCATAAGTCTCTAAACCCCATTGTTGGGGGTGAGGAGCTCTGCTGTTCTTCATGAATTAATGCAATTACTACTGTTTTCCATTCTATTACACTTGCTTCCATTCTAAGATATTCATTCGCACTTCAACTTGATGAATGTGATGATCCGTGACACTCATCATCATTCTCACCTATGAATGCGTGCCTGACAACCACCTCCGTTCTACCTTAGATTGAATGCATATCTCTTAGCCTCATGATTCAAATCAGAGTCTTCGTGGTATAAGCTAGATTCATTGGCGGTCATTCCTGAGATCCGGAACGTCTAAACCTTGTCTGTGGTATTCTGAGTAGGATCTGGGAAGGGATGACTGTTATTGATATCCTGACTAAGAGTTACAAGATAACCATAGCTTGCTTCAAGCCAACAATCTTCGTGGGATCGACCCTTACTCACGTAAGGTATTACTTGGACGACCCAGTGCACTTGCTGGTTAGTTGTGCGGAGTTGCAAAAGTGTGATTGTAATTTCATGTACCAAGTTTTTGGCGCCGTTGCCGGGGATTGTTCGAGTTTGGACAACTGACGGTTTATCTTGTTGCTTAGATTAGGAATATTTTATTTTTGTTGGTTTAGAGTCTTTTATGTGAGTTTAGTTTCATATTTTAAGTTTGGTGTCAATTGCATGCTTGTATTTTCTTTTAATTTTTCAAAATTGCATGTCTTTAGTTCTTTCTTGATTTTTAAAATTTCTAAGTTTGGTGTCTTCTTTGTGTTTTCTTTTAATTTTTCGAAAATTTGTGCTTTATTTTCTAAAAATTTTAAGTTTGGTGTTTTTATGCTTTTATTTACTTAAAAATTTTTCAAAAATTTGTTCTTGGTGTTCATCTTGATCTTCAAAGTGTTCTTGGTGTTCATCTTGACATTCAAAGTTTTCTTGTTTGTTCTCTGTGTTTTGATCTAAAATTTCTAAGTTTAGTGTCATTTTGTTGTTTTTCTCTTCCCACATTAAAATTCAAAAATAAAAAAAATATCCTTTCCCTATTTTACTCATAAATTTCAAAATTTTGCATTAATTTAGTCAAAGATTTTCAAAATCATATCTTTTTTTTTAGTCAAGTCAATATTCTAATTTCAAAAAATTGATCTTTTCAAATCTTTTTCAAAATCAAATCTTTTTAATTGCTAATTTCAAAATCTTTTTAATTAATTAATTAATTTAGTTTTCAATTTGCTTTTATTTTATTTTCTTTTTGTTTTTGAAATTTTATTTTATTTTCCATTTATTTTACTTATTATTTTCGGTTACTTTTAAAAAAAAAATTCATATCAATTCCCTTTTCTCCATCATGGACATAAGTGGAAGTGAACAGTCCAGAAGGACTCTGGGGTCATATGCTAACCCCATTACAGCTGCATATGGGAGTAGCATCTGTATACCTCCCATCAAAGCAAGCAGCTTTGAGCTAAATCCTCAGCTCATTATCATGGTGCAGCAAAATTGCCAGTATTCCGGTCTTCCACAGGAAGAACCTACTGAGTTTCTGGCACAATTCTTACAAATTGCTGACACAGTACATGATAAAGAAGTGGATCAGGATGTCTACAGATTTTTATTGTTTTCATTTGCTGTAAAAGATCAAGCTAAGAGTTGGTTAAATAACCAACCCACATCAAGCATAAAAACATGGAGACAATTAACAGACAAATTCCTGAATCAATTTTACCCTCCAAGAAGGATGACATAGCTAAGTCTAGATATCCAAGGCTTTAAACAAGAGGATCATGAATCCCTTTATAATGCCTGGGAGAGGTACAGAGGGATGCTGAGAAAATGCCCCTCTGAAATGTTTTCAGAGTGGGTACAGTTAGACATCTTCTACTATGGGCTTACAGAAAAAGCTCAGATGTCCCTAGACCACTCAGCTGGTGGATCTATACACATGAGAAAAACAATTGAAGAAGCTCAAGAGCTCATAGATACAGTTGCTAGAAATCAACATCTGTACTCAAACAGTGAGTCCTCCATAAAAGAAAAGGCTATGGCAGTAACTACTGATCCCAATCCTCAAGAACAAATTGTTGAACTTAATCAGCAATTACTCCTTATGATAAAACAATTAGCAGAATTCAAAGAGATGCTCCAAGACACTAAAAATTCTAACAAGAATATAGAAGCACAATTGAATCAAACAAGACAGCAGCTATCGAAACAGATAACAGAAGAATGCCAAGCTGTCCAACTAAGGAGCGGGAAGACATTGAATAACTCAGCTCAAAGTAGCAAAAAGTCAAGAAAGGAACAAATGACAGAGGATGACCAAACCACTACCCGAAATCCCTCTGAGGACATCAAGAGCCCAGAGAGGAATAACTCTGGCGTTCAAACGCCAGAAAAGGGGGAAAAGTTGGTGTTAAACGCCCATTCCTTGTCCAGTTTTGGCATTCAAACGCCAGAAAAGGGTGGGAAGCTGGCGTTAAACGCCCATTCAGCTCCCAATCCTGGCATTCAAACGCCAATGAGGGATCAGACACCTGCAAGTGCTGATGATAACCCCTCTAAGAAGGCTTCTTCAATCACCTCTGTAGGAAATAAACCTGCAGCAACTAAGGTTGAAGAATATAAAGCCAAGATACCTTATCCTCAGAAACTCTGCCAAGAACTGGTTCCCACAAGAACAGTTACAGGGTGGCGTATGTGTATTGATTACAGAAGGCTCAATACAGCCATAAGAAAGGATCATTTTCCTTTACCATTCATAGACCAAATGCTAGAAAGACTAGCAGGTCATGAATACTACTGCTTTTTGGATGGCTATTCAGGCTACAACCAAATTGCAGTGGATCCTCAAGACCAAGAGAAAACAGCATTCACATGTCCATCTGGAGTATTTGCTTATAGAAGAATGCCTTTTTGTAATGACCCAATTTTTAGTACGCCTAGGACATACCAGAAACTGAGTGCTACCAATTTGTCATCCTAATTGTTATCTATTATTTATTATATGAGCTTGATTCATTGTTAAAAGCATAGTTAGTTAGCGAGGTACTTTTTTTTTGAAAACGTTTGAATTAATAAACAGAATCATTTATAATCAAGTCACAAATAATAACAGATAAAACAGTTATAAACAACCATACATAAATACATCACAAGTAGCTAGCAACATTCGGTGATCCAGCCTTTATTAGAATATAGACTGTTAGTTAGAACACCCCTAGATATAGCTAGATAATAACTATATACATATACATACATACAACATCCCAGGTCCTGACCTGTTCAAGAGGTCCCTAAGCTGGCACCTAGGCTAGCCTAGACTCTATACTCGCCTAGTCCCTCTAAACTACTAAAGTGAGGGAAAGTACGTTATAGATCTTCAAAACTCAAGTTAGGTGGAACGTCACCAAAAAGGTAGAACATCACCTACTACTCCTCTGCACGATCAGTCATTGCCATATGACGTCTCTCTGGTACCTCATCAAGTAGCCACACAACAGGAGTCTCGTACATAGGATTTAGGTTAAAGTTCACGTACAAACGGAGTGCAGACATTAGCTGGTCTCAAAGTATATACATGTAAACAGAGAACGAGATTCACCCTAGACTCAGAAGACTATCTAGAGCGGAATCCTCTTTGCAGAACCATCATCAACGAACTACGGAAGGGTACTCATACTTCCATCTAAAGGGGGAAGGGAGAGAGAAGGGGTAAGAACTGGGGAGTTCTCAGTAGGGTCGGGGTTATTAGTTACGTTCATTAATTCTATGTTGTTTAGCAGACTATTAGCAGAATACAAGGAAGCAGTAATTAGAAAACACAGATAAGTAGAAAAGATAGAGAAAACAGATAGCAGAACACAAACAAAAGAATACAAGAAAATATCACAAGCGCAGAGAATGGAATAGAAACAAGGAAAGCATACATTCATACCACAATCATAACAAAGGAAATGCGCAACCAAGTATGATGCATGTCTAGCCCTAGTGCAGGTAATGAGCTCATCTGTCGGTTACTAACCCGCTCTCGACGTTATCCAGCAACCTCTGTCTGGATAAGGCTTTCCTATTGGCTATACCCCTGTGTATAGGAAATAACCCCTCTGCCACCACAGGGTCCACTACAAGCAGGAAATAACACATCTGCCACTGTAGGGATGTACGCCGACACACCTTCTGTATACAGGAAATAACCCCTCTGCCACTACATAAATGGAACAGGTGGTCATGGTACTTCTGTAGCAGGAAATAACCCCTCTGCCTTACAGAAATAAAATATGGATCTGTACCGTAGGAAAGCGTTCTCAGTGATCATACCATTATCTATCTGACTGTCTCACTGCAGCAGATGATCATACAAGTATATCTGGAGTTGCCTTAACGCAACAAATGAATATCTCTTGGGTTGCCTCAAGCAACAAATCATCACATAATCATTCTCATTATCATCATTCATCATCATTCTCATTATTCATCATCATTTTTACATTCTTATGCAGTACCTCTTTCTCTGTCTGTTCAATCATACTGTACAAACTTTACATCTTTCACTTTTACAATATCCTGGCTCAAACCATTTCTCTTTATCATATTATTCTTTTCTCTTTGTATCTCTTTACTTTACTCTGGTTACTCTGTGCTCTGTGTTACTTTATTCTGCTCTGATTTCTCTGTTTAACATGTGTATTTAAAGCTTATGTAAATTTCGGTATGAATAGTTAGTCTGTCCCAAGTATAGGTTCATTAAGTCTATACTGAAACAGTTTAACTTTTTATATAACACCTAACCCTAGTCGCAACTCAAGTACTAACTAAGTTGCCCTAGTTCGTTCACTAGTCTCTGTCTGTGTTTCTGTCATTTAAATTTTACAGACTTTTTCTTTGGTTTTTATCTTTTCTTTAACTTTTTATCTTTTCTTTATCTTTGCCTCACTAATATGTTTTTACCACTCCCTAAGTGTTTTATGAAAGTAATTATGAGATTCTGTGCTTAAAGTTGTCTTTCTAAAGGTTTTACAGAAAACTGCCTTTTCTGTATTATTTTATTAATTTTATTAAAAAAGCTTAGGGTTTCGTTTTTCCAGCTTCCCCAAGAACATGAACTCAAAGCTTGAATTTCATCAAATTTCATCAAAATTTCACCAAATTTTCACCAAGAATCAATCATATATGCAACCAATTTTTATCACAGCCAAATCATACAACATTCACACAACTCAAACACAAATAATCAAGATTAATTTCGTGACACCCTACCTTGATTTGCTGCTCCAAATCCGGTTACTCTTTGAACTGTTCTTAAAGCACTTTTTCCTCCTAAATCACATCAAGAACAACTTTAAATCAAAAAAATCTCCACTGACCAAATCTCACTCAGTATGTTAGGAAGAGATATCTCACCTTAGACTTGCTGGAAATTCACGTTTCTTGGCCCTCAAGTCAAGTTAAGTATGATTCCTAAGGAAGAACATCAAGAAAACACATGTTTTGCATGGTTTTCCTTGAAAACTGAATTGAAATGGGAGGGAGACAGCCATCTCACCTTATTTCCATCCTTGATAAGTTACATGGTTATGTAGAGGAAGAAGAGAGGATCATTTTGGTGAAATCGGAGTTTTGATTTGAGTTTTAGTTCAGAAGAAATCAAGCTTTGAAGATTAAATGTTCATGAAAGTTTCTCTCTTTCCTCTCTTGTTATTTTCGGCCAAAATGAGGAAATGAGACAGCCTTGGAGGTATTGGGGGTGTAAGGTGAGTTATTATTGGTTGGCTTGGAGGTGGATTAAAATAATATTAAAATATCTCTGGTGTACAACTACTAAAACTAGGTGTATCGGAACACTCGTAAAAACATCTCTAAAAATTATTTTCTGAGCTACTAGCATAAATGACACTAGTAACATATTTATTATGAGAATAGTACATGTATAATGAGGCCTTAGCATTGCAAAATTCATCAGAGAGTGTTGGTGCTAAGCTGCACCAGTAAACCGTAAACCCGGTTAAACCGATTTTCTGTTTTTAACTAAAACTGACCAGGTAACCTTATAATATTATTCAAGAAGCTTCTAATACTAATATAATGATAATATCATCCTATTATCTCTCTTATCTTATAAATCGAGTCCGGTTCATCAAACTGAGACTATTTACAAAAAACCAAATCAAAACATCTAACCGATACGGTTCAAAAACCAGGTTCTTCGTGACCGCGTTATCGAGCTTGTCTCGGAAAAGGTTCTAACTTAAAGATGACATAATGATAATGAGGATTGAGATACTTGATGATATATCAAAGGTTTTTCCCTTACTGATCTTCCGGAGAAATCCGTACTTTCAGAAAAGATTTCGCGTTCTCGAAAATCGGGGTTGTTACACTTTTGGTCTCTGCAATGCACCTGCAAACTTTCAGAGGTGCATGCTCTCTATTTTCTCTGATATGGTAGAGAAGTTCCTGGAAGTCTTCATGGACGACTTCTCAGTATTTGGAGACTCATTCAGCTCCTGTCTTGATCATTTAGCACTTGTCCTGAAAAGGTGCCAAGAAACTAACCTGGTCTTAAACTGGGAAAAATGTCACTTTATGGTGAGTGAAGAAATTGTCCTTGGGCACAAAATTTCAAGCAAGGGAATAGAGGTAGATCAAGCCAAGGTAGAGGTGATTGAAAAATTACCACCACCTGCCAATGTAAAGGCAATCAGAAGCTTTCTGGGGCATGCAGGATTCTATAGGAGGTTCATAAAGGATTTTTCAAAAATTGCAAAACCTCTGAGCAACCTGCTAGCTGCTGACACGCCATTTGTGTTTGACACAGAATGCCTGCAGGCGTTTGAAACCCTGAAAGCCAAGCTGGTCACAGCACCAGTCATCTCTGCACCTGACTGGACATTACCATTCGAATTAATGTGTGATGCCAGTGACCATGCCATTGGTGCAGTGTTGGGACAAAGGCATAGCAAGCTTCTGCACGTCATTTACTATGCCAGTCGTGTTCTAAATGACGCACAGAAGAATTACACAACCACAGAAAAAGAGTTGCTTGCAGTGGTTTATGCCATTGACAAGTTTAGATCCTATTTAGTAGGATCAAAAGTGATTGTGTACACTGACCATGCTGCTCTTAAATATCTACTCACAAAGCAGGATTCAAAACCCAGGCTCATAAGATAGGTTTTGCTTCTACAATAGTTTGATATAGAAATAAGAGACAGAAAAGGGACGAGAACCAGGTAGCTGATCACCTATTCCGGTTAGAACCAGTAGCTGGGGCGTCCCTCCCTTCCACTGAGATCTCTGAGACCTTTCCGGATGAGCAACTCTTTGCCATTCAGGAGGCACCTTGGTTTGCAGACATTGCAAATTATAAAGCTGTGAGGTTCATACCCCAGGAGTACAGCAGGATGCAAAAGAAAAAGCTAATTTCTGATGCAAAGTACTACTTATGGGATGAACCATATCTCTTTAAGAGATGCGCTAATGGAATGATCCGCAGATGCGTCCCTAGAGAGGAGGCACAGAAGATACTATGGCATTGCCATGGATCACAGTATGGAGGACATTTCGGAAGTGAGCGAACAGCCACTAAAGTCCTCCAATATGGCTTCTATTGGCCTACTCTCTATAGAGATGCCCAAGAGTTTGTGCGTAACTGTGACAGTTGCCAAAGAGCTGGTAACTTGCCTCATGGTTATGCCATGCCTTAACAAGGGATCTTAGAGATTGAGTTGTTTGATGTATGGGGTATTAACTTCATGGGTCCTTTCCCACCATCATACTCAAACACTTACATTCTGGTGGCAGTAGACTACGTATCTAAATGGGTGGAAGCAATCGCCACACCCACTAATGATACTAAGACTGTGCTGAAGTTCCTCCAGAAACATATTTTCAGCAGATTTGGTGTTCCCATAGTACTAATCAGTGATGGGGGAACCCATTTTTGCAATAAACAACTTTACTCTGCTATGGTTCGATATGGAATTAGCCACAAGGTAGCAACTCCGTATCATCCACAGACAAATGGGCAGGCTGAAGTCTCTAATAGAGAACTAAAGAGAATCCTGGAACGGACTGTAATTGCCCGTAGAAAGGATTGGGCAAAGAGCTTGGATGATGCTCTGTGGGCATACAGAACAGCATTCAAGACTCCTATAGGAACCTCTCCATACCAACTTGTGTATGGCAAGGCTTGCCATCTGCCCGTGGAACTGGAACATAAAGCCTACTGGGCAACCAGATTCCTAAATATGGATGCTAAGTTAGCTAGTGAGAAAAGATTGCTCCAGCTAAATGAGCTGGAAGAGTTCAGACTCAATGCTTTTGAAAATGCAAAAATTTATAAGGAAAAAGAAAAAAAGTGGCATGACAAGAAATTGTCATCCAGAGTCTTTGAGCCACGACAAAAAGTTCTACTATTCAACTCTAGGCTCAGATTATTCCCTGAGAAATTAAAATCCCGGTAGAGGGAACCATATGTGATTACAGGAGTGTCACCATATGGATATGTTGAGCTTCAAGATATTGATTCTAACAAAAAGTTCATTGTCAATGGACAGAGAATCAAACATTATCTTGAAGGCAATTTTGAGCAAGAATGCTCAAAACTGAGGCTTGAATGAAGCTCAGTAAAGGTCCAGCTAAAGACAATAAAAAAGCGCTTGCTGGGAGGCAACCCAGCCATTAGCAAGTTATTTATTTTAATTAATACTTGTAGAGGTTTGATATACATTTTCATCAAAGGCTAAGCATCAAAATTGAAGGAATTCACAGAGTTACAGAAGGATTCAGAACAAAAAGCAGAGAAAAGGAGCTTGCTGGCAAGAAAATGCCAGTAAGGGGCATTTTGGGCGTTAAACGCCAGAATGGGTATTACTGGCGTTAAACGCCAGAATGGGTACCATTCTGGGCGTTTAACGCCAGATTTGTAGTATCCTGGGCGTTCAGCAAAACGCCCAGTGATAAAGGAGTTTTTGGCGTTTAACGCCAGCCAGGGTACTTGGCTGGGCGTTAAACGCCCATAATGGCCAACAACTGGGCGTTAAACGCCAGAATGGATACCATTCTGGGCGTTTAACGCCAGATAGACAGGGGGAGGAGATTTTGTTTCCAACTTCAATTTTTTTCAAATTTTCATGTTTTAACTCATAATTTTCTGCATAAACATGTTTCAAACTTTCATCATTCACCCTCAATTCTCATCATTCAATAATTTTCTAAATTATTTCTCAAAATTCTTTCAAAGCCTTTCCAAATCTTCTTCAAAAACTCAAATATCTTCTCAAATTCTTTCCATATCTTTTCATATCTCTCTCAAACACTCACCAAGTGGGCCCTAGAAGTGAATTTTAGCACTAGATAGACTATTTTACCCCTTACTAGTCACTCTGTTTAGTATTTGAAGGGTATTTTAAATAATCATTGGGATCATCTAACATCTTCGCCCATCATACATGTTTACCATTGTTTTTCACATTAGTATGAGTTTCTAAACCTCCTAGGTTGAGGGGAGGAGCCCTGCCGAGTCCTATGAATTAATAAAAGTATTACTGTTTCTTCTTCGATCCGTGTTTGATTTATTTCTAAGATGTATATTCGATCTTCATCGTGGTGGATAGGATGATCAAACAATCAGCTCTGTTCATCACATTAAGACGAACGTGCCTGACAAACACCCGCGTCTACTTGGGTTCGTGTGAATAAGTGACTGGAAAGCATGAGTCAACAGCTATGTTTATACATCTCTCAGACGGCTAATTTTTAGGAAGATTAGGGTCTCCATGGTATAGGCTAGAATCCAAAGAAGCAGCATTCTCTGATTTGGAAGATTTGACCTTGTCTGTGGTGTTTTTAGTAGGATCGCCAAGAGAATGGACTGCTAAGCACTTCACCTTTCGTCAGATTGGATGACCACGGCCAATGGCGTTCAACCTGTAGCAGAGGAGATCAATAACCACGGCCCATGGTGTTGACCACATACAGCCTGCCATAGAAGAGATCACTCACAAGCAAAGAAGACAGTAATACCAGAGTTACTTCAGAAATGCAAAGCAACTCCAATCCTTTACCTTATTCCTATTACTGATTTTTAATCCTAATACAACTCCATATATGACATAAAATCAACATTTGTGGCCACGTGCACGCGTCACCCATGCGTACGCGTGAGGAGGAAATTTGCCAACGATACGCACGCGTCGACCACGCGCACGCGTGACGCTGATCACGTGACCTCATTAAAGTGAATTCGCTGGGGGCGATTTCTGAGCTTTCCAGGCCCAAAGTCAACTCATTCCTGAGGCTATTCGATGCAGAATTCAAGATTGGACAAAGGGGGAGCAATTAGGTAGTGTAGGAAGCATGCCTTAGGTTAGCTCTAGGGAGAGAAGCTCCATCTTCTCTCTAGAAATTAGGGTTCTTAGTTTATTTTTATCTTAAATTTGTGTTTAATTACTTGTTTTGATTTAGTTTCCTTTACTTTTCCTTGTTGATTTACTTTAATTTCCTTAGTTCCTCTTGTTAATTTCTCTTTTGTGCCACTCTTTAGTTTATGAACACTTTTGTGGATTTGGATTTTCATTTAATGCAATTTATATTTTATTTTCCTTTATTGTTTAATTGAGTTGTTGTTATTATTTCCTTGCAATTGGTAGTGGTAGATTTTATTATTTCTTGCAATTTATGATGCTTTCCTTTTATGCCTTCCAAGTGTTTGACAAAATGCTTGGTTGGATTTTAGAGTAGCTTTTTGAGCATTCTTGGCTTGGAAAGAGAAATTAGGCAATCTTGAGTCATTAATACCCAACTTATGTTGGTGATCTAGGGTTGTTAGTTAATATTGTTTCCATTGACTCTAATCTCTTGCTAATTCAATTAGTGAGTTGATTAGGACTTTTGGATTGAGATTAACTAAACTTATTTGACTTTCTTCCTATGTTGAAGATAACATTGTACCTTCTTCCGATGTTGAAGATGACTTAACAGGATTTGCTCTTGTTAACTATTGTATTATGATTGACTAGGATAGAAAGCCTTGATTCTCAATCCTTACCATGAATGCCTCTTTTTATTACTTGCTTTCTTTAGTTGCTTGCTTTACTTTTGTTGCCTTTTTAATTTCTTATTTTATCAACCCAACCCCCTTGAAACTTACAGCCAATAATTGAGCATTCGATTGCAATTCCTAGGGAGAACGACCCGGAACTAATACTCTCGGTTATCTTTATTGGGTTGGACTTGTGACAACCAAAAATTAAACTTTGATGCAGGATTGGTTGTTGGTCTAGGCTATACTTGTAACGAAGTGATTCAATTTTATTGAGGAATTCTAGATCAACACAAAATCTTCTTTCAAGTTTTTGGCGCAATGTGTGCTTGTTATTGGTTATTGTTCATATGTGAATATTATGAATATGTTTGCATTTTTCTTCTTTGTTAATTGTTGCTAGTTTTAGTAGTTTATTTTCATCATTTCTTAGCTTTTCTTTTTATTTTCTCTTCACTATGAATTTTCATCCCTTTGGCTATGAGTTTAGTTCAAACTATGTTGTATGGAATGGAAGCTACAATGAGCATATGCATCAAGGATGGGACGATCAAAGGTGGGAGGAGTCTCAAGCGTTTGATCAAGCTTCATGGCAACAACCTCCACCAATGTGCTATGATCAAGAGTCATACCATGACGCATACCAACCTAATATGTGTGGTGGATTGACGATTGGACTTTTGTGTGGTCTAGAAATTTGCAATTAAAAGCTCGTTGTAAGTATAGTTTCTAAACCAATAGAGAATCCTTTCGTACAAAAGTTTGGTTGTCACAAGTAATAAAACCCAATAAAATTTATAACCGAAGTATTTAAACCTCGGGTCGTATCTAAAGGAATTGCAGGAAAGTATGATTTTTTATTGGTTACGGAAAAAGTTATAGTTTTGGGTTTTTGAAATAGGGAACAAGTAATTTAAGTGGCAAGAAAAATAAATTAATAATTATAAAAACTCTTGGCAAGGTATGAAAACTGGAAATCCTATCCTAGTTATCCTTATCAAGTGTGATGAGAATTGTTTATTACTCTCACTTAGTTAACCCTTACTAAATAAAGGAAAGTCAAGTGGACTAATCAACTTGATTCCTCAAGTCCTAGTCAACTCCTATGGAAAGACTAGCTTTAGAGGGATCCAAATCAATCAGCAATCTCTAATTTTCAATCAACTGCTGAGTTTGACAACTCAAGTGTCACCAATTACTTAACCAAAGCCAAAAAGGAGAAAATCCAAATTATTTATATAATAAATAGAAGGAAACAATCATAAATATGAAATACCTCAAATTGCATTAAATAAAATATTCAAATCTAACATAGGAAGGTTCATAAGCCAATTTGGCAACATAAGTAATTAACAAGTAAAAGCATTAGAATAAATAAAAGTAGAAGAGAAACATAAATTAAAGGAACATTGACCTGGTATGAAGAAATAACTATAAAATAAAAGAAATCCTAATCCTAAAACCTAAGAGAGAGGAGAGAGCCTTTCTCTCTAGAAACTACATCTAAAACCTAAAATTGTGAATAATGAATGTTGTATCAATTGTGTCTTGATTCCCTCATTCTCCAGCCTCTTATTCTATGTTTCTAAGCTTGGATTCGGGCCGAAAAAGGGCCCAGAAATTGCTGGGGGCGACTTCTGCAATTTTCTGCACATGGCGTCCGTCACGCGTGCGCGTGGGTCACGCGTGGGCGTCATTTGGAGATTTTCCTTGTCATGCGTATGCGTCAGTCATGCGTACGCGTCGCTTGCGTTTTGCGCTAGGCACGTGTCCGTGTCGTCCATGCGTGCGCGTCGCTGCCATTTTCTTCAAAACTCCATTTTGTGCGTTCCTTCCATTTTTGCGTGTTTCCTTTCTGTCCTCTAAGCCATTCCTGCCCTATGAAGCCTGAAATTACTTAACACACAGATTACAGCATTGAATGGTAATAAAGGATAATTAAAATTAATATTTTAAGGCATAGGAAACATGTTTTCACACATATCACATAATAAGGAAGGAGTTGTAAAAACCATGCAATTTATATGAATAAGTGGGCAAGGACTTGATAAAAACCACTCAATTGAGCAAAATAGTGGTTTATCAACCTCCCCACACTTAAACATTAGCATGTCCTCATGCTAAGCTCAAGAGAAGCTATAAAGAATGAATGGGGAAAGTAAGAAAGTATGAAATACAACCTATCTATATGAATGCAACTAAATGTAAAATGATGTTGCTTACTTGGTTAAAAGTAAACAAATATTTTAAGAACAAATATGAACTGGATTTCACTAATTCAAGTCACAAAATAAAGTACAAGTGAACTTGCAGAAGAAAATAGCTCATGAAAGCCGGGAACAAAGAATCGAGCATCGAACCCTCACTGGAAGTGTATACACTCTAATCGCTCAGGTGTTTAAGGTTCGATCTCTCAATTCTCTACCAACCTTGCTTTCTAAGGCTTGCTCTTCTTCTACCAATCAACAAAAATTTAATGCACAAATACACATATCAAGAGGTCTTTTAAGGGTTGTAATGGGGTTAGTAGGATTGTATTTGGTCAAGTGGACTAAAATCTGAATCCTTAATTAACTTAAACTTCTCATCTAACTTAAGATAATCCATGTAATCAAAATACAAAACCTAATTGTCCATTAACCATGTTTTCTACATATTCATGTATCCTGATTCGAGTACAGTACATATGCATTGCTATCACCATTTACTTTGGGGCATTTTGTCCCCTTTTTATTCTTTACTCTTTTTCTTCCCCCCTCCCTTTTCTTTCTTTTTCTCTATTAATTAATTTTTTTCTTTTTATATTTTATATATATATTTTTTTCTTTTTGTTTTCTTTTATTTTTCTCAATGCATATGATTAAGATATCGAATGCATGAACATGTTCTAAACATTTCTTTCACATTTTCATAAAGATATATAACACCCAATTCTTAAACCAAATGTTTCCAAATCCAACTTTTTCCACACTTAATTCATGAGCACTCTCACTAGTCTAAGCTAACCAAGGATTCAAATTAAGGACATTATTGTTTTCCGCTTAGAGTTAGTGATGAGTTAAAGTAAAGAATAAATGGGGTTAAAAGGCTCAACATTGGTTTACAAAGGATAATGAAAAGGTTAAGACCATATGGGTATGTAAGCTCAATGAAACAAGGCCTCAATCATATAAGTGTATGCATACATCAAATAATGGAAATATAGAATTAAGCAAGACAAAGATCACAATTTTAGAGAGAAAAACACACACCAAAAATAAAATATTGGTTGATAAAATGCAACCAATTCAAATAGGCTCAAAATCTCACTGGTTTTGTGTGTTCGAGCTCTAAACCATGTTCCAAAATAATATTTCTTCAAACAAGTTTAACAAAAATTTTAAATCAAATTAGTGAAATGCTATAAAAAGTTTCTTGAAAAAGAAAATATTACTTCAACCAAGTAGTGGTAAAATATGCACAAAATCAAGCAAACATGCAATCAAACATGCAAATGCAGCAATGAACAAACAAATAAAATAAAACATTGGTGTTGAGAAGAAAGTAACTAACCCACGGAAGTCGGTATCGACCTCCCCACACTTAAAGATTGCACCGTCCTCGGTGCATGTAAAGCTGTGTAAGAGGGCGGGGGTTGTGGTTCCTCAGCTGGTGCTCTTTTTGTTCTTCTCTTGGCCGGTGTCTTTGTAGAGGCTTTCTCTTTACCCTTCTTGGTGGCCATCTTGAAAGAGGGGGAAAGGAAAGGGACATGTAATTCAAATAGCTAGAACCGGGAGGAGGAAGGTTCAAGTGATAATTAATTCCAAGGTAAAGGATAATGTCTTAAATACATGGTCGCGACTACATGCAATTAGGACATCAATTGAAGTCAATGAAGGCATATTAGAGCAACTAGATGCAAGAGGTTTAAAAGCATGCAAGCAAAGGCATGAGAAGCATAATTCAAGCATCGAGTAATAAATGTGGCAATTAAAAGAGCATATGTAATGATGACAATTGTGAATGATAATCTCCAATACATGTGGAGCACAAGTATTGTGAAAAAGAGGCATTCAAGTAAAGGAATAAAACAAAATAGAGTTCAAGATGCCATAGGCTTTTTCACAAACACTTGGTGAGCAACTTAAAGTAGGAATAATAATAATAATATAATCCAAATGTATATGAGAGCCAAATTAAAATATCAATTGTCAAATCACTTCTCATAATATCCACAAGCTTTAGTATAGTAAGGTAATACCCAGATAAAATTCCAACACCAATATGAGAATACAAGAATAAGAAGATAAAAACAAACCATGGATAATGAAACTCAAAGAAAAATAAAGTAGAAGGAAACATAAATTAATGTAATAATGAAAGAGAAAAAGGGAAAGAAGAAAGTAAAAAGTAAGAAGGAATAAAGAAGAAAGAATTAGGATTGGGGGAAGAAAAGATAAGATTTCTGGCGCATAACTAGGTAAACTGTATGTCGCATACGACGCGTGTGCGTGGAGCACGCGAACGCGCAATTTGCGCTAAATTCCACCGATGCGTGCATGTCAGGGACGCGTACGCGTGGCATGGGTTGTGTGTTTGGCGTGGAAGCAGCCGCGCACACGCACAACTCTCTATCCCATATGCACGTTGCCAAAAATTCAACTGACGCGTGCGCATGAGGGACGCGCACGCGTGGATGGTCTGGAGGGGAAAATGACACGTGCACGTCAGGGACGCGCACGCGTGACGTTGCTTGTTCTCGTAGCACCATTCCAGCATCAAGCCATCACAACTCTCTGCCCAAACCTTGTTTACGCCGATTTGCAGGGTCACGCGTACGCGTGGGTGACGCGCACGTGTGGAGGGCTGATTTTGCAAGTGACACGTACGTGTCAGGAACACGTACACGTGGGCGTGTTTGTGCCTAAGGCACGCCTCCAGCCACGCTCCCGTGCAACTCTCTGTTCAATTCTTTTTCTCTTCACACTCACATACGACACGTATGCGTCAGCGACGCGTATGCGTCAGCGACGCTTGTGCGTCGAGTGCTCTCTCTTCTTTTTTTATGCAGTATGCAGAATGCAAAATGCAGATGCTGATGCAGACATTATAAATGAACACTAATAAAATAAAATAAAATAAGACTAAGAATAAAAAGGAACGATTATACCATGGTTGGTTGTCTCCCACCTAGCACTTTTAGTTAAAGTCCTTAAGTTGGACATCCGGTGAGCTCCTTGTCATGGTGGCTTACGCTTGAACTCATCCAGGAATCTCCACCAATGCTTGCAATTCCAATAGCCTCCAGGGTCCCAAACTAGGCACGCAAAGCCTTTGAGCAGGTCAAAGCAGGTTTTCAGGCTCCAAGAGTATTGATTATCAAAATGAATCTCAGGATCCCAAACCTTGCTCTTGTACCGTCTTTGTCTTGATCTTCATTTTTCCAGCCGGGTGGTACCCAACCTGAATTTCCACTGAGATACCCAAACATCTTCCAAAACCCATTAAATCGAGCTCTATACCGATCCTTGTACTTCCAATCGGAGCGTGGAACCATATTGAACCTTGGATACCAACTTCTATTACTAACCATCTCCCTCTTACTCGTAAAGCCGCAAAGAGCGCTAAGCTGGCCATCTGTTTCAAGCAGGCCATATTCAAGTGGGAAAGTAAAGATGAAGGCTAAGGATTTTACCCACTTGAAGTTTGTATTAGGTGGTAGTGGCCGTGGGAGAGGTTTTTCCAGTGGTTCTTCAAGCTCCACTTCCTTGTACTCTTCTGTGAATTCTTCCAATTCCTGACAAATCTATTCAATTTGCAACTATGTCTTGATCAAAGTCTTCAATTTCTTTCTCATCACTCAGGTCATAAGCTGGAGGTTGAGAAAAGTCTACCTCCACGTCATCCTTATATTTGCTTGGGGAAGGACCTTCTAGGTCAAAGAGTTCAATTGTAACTGCAAATTTATCATTAGAAGAGCTTGGTTCATGATCATCACTACCAAGGAAACTTGCTTCTTGATCTGTTCCATCCAGTTCTTCATAAGATACATGCTTTGGGGGTTGTGCACTATCCTCCTTAGCATCAATTGCAAATTTTTGGGCAAAATTCTCCACAATCCTTGATTCCCATGGAGGTTCAGCGTCTCCTAAGTCTTCAACTAATTTATCTTCTTCGATAATTTCTACTTCCTCTACTTGTTCCAGTACAAAGTCATGCTCTTTACTGTCCACCGGAGCTTCTAGTGTCTCCTTTGTACTGGGGGCTAATCGATTTATCGCTTGCTCCAATTGATGAAGGGTTGCATGAAATTGGTTTACTATGTCCCTGAGACGATCCTGTGATTCTTGGTTCGACGGACATGGATATGGTGCATATGGAATTGGTGGTTCTTGGGGGTAATTGGATTGGAATTGGGGTGGGTAAGGGTTAGGGGCATATGGAGGTAAAGGGCTGTGGTTGGCTTGTAAGTATGGTGGTTCAAAGCTATGTTGAGGAGGTGGTTTATAGGCGTATGATGGGGCTTGTTGGTAACCACAAGAGGGTCCACCATATCTATCATCTTGGTATGTACCTCGGAATGGCTCTTGACCATAGTAATTTGGTGGAGGTTGGTTGTCACGAAGGGGTCCACCGTAACTATTATCTGGGTGTGCATCGTAGAATGGTCGTTGTCCCTGGTACTTTGGAAAGTGTTGTTGCCAAAAGGGTTGATCAGATCCTCGTGGGTCCTTCCATCTTTGATTGGTTTGACCTTGATGCATGTTCCTGTTATAGCTTCCATTCCTTACAGCAACATTGGAACCAAACTTAAAGCCAGAGGGGTGAGAACTCATAGTAGCTAATAAAAATTAAAAATTAAAAACAAAAATAGGAACAAATAAACAAGCAAAAGAAAATATTTACAATAACCAATAATAAGGCACACAATTGCAATTCCCCGGCAACGGCGCCATTTTGACGATTGGACTTTTGTGTGGTCTAGAAATTTGCAATTAAAAGCACGTTGTAAGTATAGTTTCTAAACCAACAGAGAATCTTTTCATACAAAAGTTTGGCTGTCACAAGTAACAAAACCCAATAAAATTTATAACCGAAGTATTTAAACCTCGGGTCGTATCTCAAGGAATTGCAGGAAAGTATTATTTATTATAGGCTACAGAAAAATGTATATTTTTGGATTTTTGAAATAGGGAACAAGTAATTTAATTGGCAAGAAAAATAACTTAATAATTATAAAAACTCTTGGCAAGGTATGAGAACTTGAAATCCCATCCTAGTTATCCTTATCAGCTGTGATGAGAATTGTTTATTGCTCCCACTTAGTTAACCCTTACTAAATAAAGGAAAGTCAAGTGGACTAATCAACTTGATTCCTCAAGTCCTAGTCAACTCCTATGGAAAGACTAGCTTTAGAGGGATCCAAATCAATCAGCAATCTCCAATTTTCAATCAACCGCTGAGTTTGACAACTCAAGTGTCACCAATTACTTAACCAAAGCCAAAAGGGAGAAAATCCAAATTATTTATATAATAAATAGAAGGAAACAATCATAAATCTGAAATACCTCAAATTGCATTAAATAGAATATTCAAATCTAACATAGGAAGGTTCATAAGCCAATTTGGCAACATAAGTAATTAACAAGTAAAAGCATTAGAATAAATAAAAGTAGAAGAGAAACATAAATTAAAGGAACATTGAACCTGGTATGAAGAAATAACCATAAAATAAAAGAAATCCTAATCCTAAAACCTAAGAGAGAGGAGAGAGCCTCTCTCTCTAGAAACTACATCTAAAACCTAAAATTATGAATAATGAATGTTGTATCAATTGTGTCTTGATTCCTTCATTCTCCAGCCTCTTATTCTGTGTTTCTGGACTTGGATTTGGGCCGAAAAAGGGCCCAGAAATTGCTGGAGGCGACTTCTGCAATTTTCTGCACGTGGCGTCCGTCACGCGTGCGCATGGGTCATGCGTGCGCATCATTTGGAGATTTTCCTTGTCATGCGTACGCGTCAGTCATGCGTACACGTCGCTTGCGTTTTGCGCTAGGCACACGTCCGCGTCGTCCATGAGTGCGCATCGCTGCCATTTTCTTCAAAACTCCATTTTGTGCGTTCCTTCCATTTTTGCGTGTTTCCTTTCTGTCCTCTAAGCCATTCCTGCCCTATGAAGTCTGAAATTACTTAACACACAGATTACGGCATCGAATGGTAATAAAGGATAATTAAAATTAATATTTTTAAGGCATAGGAAACATGTTTTCACACATATCACATAATAAGGAAGGAGTTGTAAAAACCCTGCAATTTATATGGATAAGTGGGCAAGGACTTGATAAAACCACTCAATTGAGCACAAGATAAACCATAAAATAGTGGTTTATCATGGACCTCCTAGTGGTTCAACCTCAACCACCATATGCTTATGAACCCCTACTCAACATTGTTATCCACCATATTCACAAGCCTCATACCACCGTTCACCTCCACATGATCCTAACCAATATCCATCATAACAACTACCATATGAACCATACCTAGAGCCACCACCATTCCAACACCAACATTCCCAAGAACCAACATTCCCTCATACACCACCTCAAGACTTTCACCAATATGAACCTCCTTCCAACTATAATACCTTTCCCTCAAACAATAAACCCTCTCTTCCACCACCGCCCTCCAATGAAGCCCTCATCTCTTTCTCCAAACAATGAACCATCTCTTCCACCACCACCCCCAACAGACGAATTTCTCCAACCCCTAATGCAAGAACAATAAGAACTTCTAACTCTCTGCCAAAAGCAAGGGGAGGTTGTGGTTAGCTTAACCGAAGTGATGAGCCAGTTGGCATCATTGTGCTCAACTATCCAAGACACCTTTATTGTTAAATATGGAGGATTAGTTGAGGAGCACAATGAGAAGGAGAATTTAGAGCTTCAAGGTGAAGAAGAAGAGTTGAAGCAAGAATTCCAATAGGAGGAGGCAGTAGAGACAATTGAACCAAAGGAAGTGGTTGATGATTTATGAGATGATGAATGCAAAGAGGAATTTCAATTTGAAGAGCTGTCTTCCCTGGAGTTTGAAAGTGATGTTAAGGAGGATAGTGCACAACCTCCAAGGAAAAATGTGATTAAAGAGTTGGAAGAAGTGGCCCAAGCAATAAGTCCTCCTATCTATGATGATTCCGCATCAATATATGATCCTTCTGAGATTGATGAATCCTTCCCCATTGGACTTGGAATCGATGTTGAGGTAGATTTCACTTAACCTCCTATTTATGACTTGAGTGATGGGGAAGAGCTAGAGGACATTAGTGAAGAAGCATGTGAACTTGAGGAAGCTTGGCAAGAGGTAGAGCTTGAAGAACCTTGCCAAGTGGTGGAAGCCCCTAGAAGAGGATGGACGGGAGTGGAATGTGCTTTATCAAGGTCATTGGAAACTTCTCTACCTAAGTTTCCATCTAATCCTTCATTTGAGTGGGTAAAACTTATCACTCTTAGCTTTATTGACCCACTTGAATTTGGTTTGCTTGAAACGGATGGCCAACTTAGGATGCTTTGTGGAATGAAGCGTAAGAGAAGGATGTTTAGTGGTTGGCATTATAAATCTAGGCTCATTATGGTTGGAAGCTCAAAATTGAGGAGCAAGGGTTGGACTAGTGCTCAAATGGATGGGTCTAGGAGGAATGTTTGGTGCCTCATTGAGAATCGGCTTGCCTACCACCCGGAGGGAATTACCATGACCCATTTGAACACGGGTGTGAAAACAAGGTTTGGGATCCCGGATTATAAGATGTGGACCAATTTTTGGAGCTCCAAGCTTGTGAAGAACCACATCAAGACTTGGTGCAATTAATTGAAAATCTTGGAGCTTATTGGAAGTCCAAGCATTGGTGGAAGTTCAAGGATGAATTCAAGCACAAGCCACCTTGATGAGATCTCCCCATAAGTCCAACTTAAGGATAATAAATAAAAGTGCTAGGTGGGAGACACCACACCATGGCAACATCTTTTTTATTTTTACCTTTTGTACATATTGGTAAATTAGCTTAATTTCATGTTTAGTTTACTTTGTTGAGTTTATTTGGGAGTCTAATATGTCAAATAAGGTTTGAAGGTGTTTTAGTAGCTGTTTGGATGTTTGGAATGCTTGGTTTGATGCAAGAAATTGGAAAATTTTGAAAAACAGAGCACCCAGCCACGCGTACGCGTCGCCCACGCGTACGCGTGACCCCCAAGTTTCCAACATCTCACGCGTACGCCTTGCCCACGCGTACGTCTGACACTCAAAATTTTCATGCCCAGTACAAAAACCAGAGAGTTGTACGCATAGTGTGCTGAAATTGTGTCTCTAGCACAATTTTGACTCACACGTACGCGTCATCTATCTCTCTGCACTATCACGCGTGTGCATCGACGATGCGTACGCGTCGCACCCCAAATCTTCCATTCACGCATGCGTGTGACCTGACGCGTATGCGTGACGCCCTGCCCTGTTTCACTCATTTCTTCTCTTCTCTTCTTCCTATTTCTTTTCTCCCCTTCTCTTTTCTTCTCTTCTTTTCTTCTCTTCTTTCAATCATCCATCACCACCATTCACCATCTACCATTATTTTTTTTAGTTTGTTAGTTGTTAGTAGTTAGTTAGTTAGTTAGTTAGTTAGCTTAATTTTTGTTTTAGGTGGTAAGTGTTGGATTATTGATTTGATTTGCTGTTTCTTGATGCTGAAATTATTCATTGTTGAATTCTATGTTGATGTTATAATTTGTTACTTGGTTTTGAGTTCTTAATGCTTAATGTTTTTGGATACCAAGTACATGTGACATTGCCTTTAAAGCACTCTAAATCTTTTGAATTGAATGTTTTGGCCAGCATGTGATTTGATTTCTTTATCTATGATAAGGCAATTGTGTATTATCAATGCATTTTTTGTTAGGAGATGCTTGTTTATGATTGATTTTTATTTACATCACCTATTTCATGCATTGAGATTTTGGAATTGTTAAATTGGATCGTAAGCTTACCTAATTGCATATTTTTTAGCTTTTCAAGATTTGTGGACCATGCTTGCTATGTGATTGATTTTCACTGCTATCTTCTTTGTCCTAAGTTCCATAGCACCCATGTGTTCCACTTCTATGTCACTTAGGTGTTGCAAATAAACTTCAATATGTGTCATTGTTTGATGTGTGAGTTCTATATTTCATTTGGTTCACTAAGTTTACTTACACACCAATCAATGTCCATTCATTATCCAATTCACAATTTGATTATTTGCTTGAGTGGTCTCATGCTTCTTTATTACTTGTTTGTTTATCTTAACTTACAATATTCTTTGAAGTATCTCAAGCACATTAGAATGAGTGAAGTGTGCGCTTTCTTTTGTGTACTTGTGACATAGCTTTTAATGCTAGTATGTGTGTTCTAAACTGCGCGCAATCTTAGAACTCACACACCTATTTTTCATCAATGTGACACTAATTCACTCACTCAATTCTAGTGACCTCATTCCAACAATTTACGCTTCCTTGCTTTTGCATTTTCTCATCTTACTGTGCTATTTTCTATCTTTCATGGGTGAGTCATCATAAGCAAAAATAGAAGTGGGAGAAAGAACATTCAGCAACCGGTTGATCCACCAGCTAAAGGTGGGAATCTGGAAAGTTGCCGTACCCCTTGCTCATCTCTGAATGCACCGAGGACGGTGCAAACTTTTAAGTGTGGGGAGGTCGTCCGACTCATCAGCCATTTTTTGGTGACAAATTTCTAATCCCAACACTTTCGCATTTCATTTTTAGGTCTTTTAGAATTTTTAGTTGCATTTTCTTAGTTTGCATTATATATAATAAGCTTAGTCAAAATAATGAAAATTTTCAAGAAAACTCCTCTTATATAGGGCATTGACATCCCAATTGAGTTTTGAGCCTAATTGTGTGATTGTATATATATAATAAACTTAGTCAAAATAATGAAATTTTCCAAGAAATTTATCTATAAGGCACCCCAATTGATTTGGAAAAAAAAGTTTACAAAACTTGCTTGAAGTATACATTGTGGAACATGTTTTAGAGCTAAGAACACATAAGCATGTGAGTTTTGAGCCTAATTGTGTGGTTACATATAACCGCTATTTTCATTCTTGTGTGTATTACTCTCTTTCTATGATTGTAATCTTTGATTTGTTTGATTCTTTATGTCCATTATTTTGTATATACATGCATTTATATGATTGAGGCCATTGTTTCAAATAGCTCACTTACGCAATAGCCTACCTTTTATCTTCCATTGTTAGCCAACTTTGAGCCTATGCTAAACCCCTTTTGTTCTTAATTTTAGCACATTACAAGCCTTAAAGCAGAAAATAATAAATGTCTCTTGTTTGGATCTTTGATTAGCTTAGGCTAGTGAGAGTGTATATCATTTAAGAGGGAGAATCTTGGGAACATTGGGTGAGATAAAAGAGTATTTTGAGTTTTCATTGAGAATATTGGGAATTGCATACATACTCATGCATTAAATGTTTAAACCGTATGCATTGGTACCTTTGTATATAATTCATCAAAAGAAAAAGAGAAAAACAAAAGAAAAAAATGTAGAAAAATAAAAAGAAAAAAAATAGAAAAAGAAAAAAAGGAACCAATAAAAGGGGACAAAATACCCCAAAGTGAAGTTCAATAATAATCAATGCATATGGGTTGTGATTAAAAAGAGAATGCATGAGTGTATGAAAAAGTGAAGAATGGGTAGGTAGGTTTGTACTAGAATTGTATAGGTTATTATATGTGTTAGATGAGAGCTTAAGTTAATCAAAGATTCAAATATCGAGCTCACTTGGCCATATATATCCTTACCTTGACCTTAGCCCCATTACAACCATTGGAAAAGCCCTCATGATATTTATATGCATGCACTGAATAATTGTTTATTGTTAGATGAAAAACAAATCTTAGAAAGCATGATTAAAAGAGAATTGAGTGAATCAACCCTATACACTTGAGCGACTAGAGCGGATACACATCCAGTGAGGGTTCGATTGCTCAATTACATATTTTCACCTATGATCATCTCTTTTCTTGCAAGTTGTAAAATATTTTCAATAACTGAACTCAATTGTAGATTTGATTTGGTTATTAATACCTTTAGCCCTTATATTCATACAAGCTTTCTTTGCTATTGATTTATTTTGACAAGTAGTTGTATTCATTTAGATAGATTGCATGCAGATAGGATGCATGTAGATAGTTCATTTACATTGAATAAATGTTGATACCCTTTGTCTCTTTCTTGAGTTTAGCATGAGGACATGCTTAGTTTTAGTGTGGGGAGGTTTGTTAAACCCCAATTTTGTGGTTTATCTTATGTTGAATTTAGGGGATTTTATCAACTTATCCCACATTTATTCAATGAAATAGCATGGTTTTGTGAATCTCTCGTAATTTGTGTTAAGAGTGAAAATATGCTTTTTAGGCCTTTAAATTGTTAATTTTAATTCACTTTGACTCCACTCGATGCCTTGATATGTTGTTGAGTGATTTCAGATTTATAAGGCAAGTATTGGATGGAAGAAGTGAAGAGAAAAGTACGCAAAGTGGAGAATTCATGAAGAAATGATCATTTGGAGAACTCAAGGTCACGCGCACGCGAAACCCACGCGTACGCGTGAGGAGGAAATTTGCCAGTGACGCGCACGCGTCGACCACGCGCACGCGTGACCTCATTAAAGTGAATTTGCTGGGGGCGATTTCTGAGCTTTCCATGCCCAAATCCAACTCATTTCTAAGGCTATTTGATGCAGAATTTAAGATTGGACAAAGGGGGAGCAATTAGGTAGTGTAGGAAGCATGCCTTAAGTTAGTTCTAGCGAGAGAAGCTCCCTCTTCTCTCTAGAAATTAGGGTTCTTAGTTTATTTTCATCTTAGATATGTGTTTAATTACTTGTTTTGATTTAGTTTCTTTTACTTTTGCTTGTTGATTTGCTTTAATTTCCTTAGTTCCTTTTGTTAATTTCTCTTTTGTGCCTCTTTTTAATTTATGAACACTTTTGTGGATTTGGATTTTCATTTAATGAAATTTATGTTTTATGTTCCTTTATTGTTTAATTGAGTTGTTGTTATTGTTTCCTTGCAATTGGTAGTGGTAGATTTTATTATTTCTTGTAATTTATGATTCTTTCCTTTTATGCCTTCCAAGTGTTTGACAAAATGCTTGGTTGAATTTTAGAGTAGCTTTTTGGGCATTCTTGGCTTGGAAAGAGAAATTAGGCAATTGTGAGTCATTAATACCCAACTTATGTTAGTGATCTAGGGTTGTTAATTAATATTGTTTTCATTGACTCTAATCTCTTGCTAATTTAATTAGTGAGTTGATTAGGACTTTTGGATTGAGATTAACTAGACTTATTTGACTTTCTTCCTATTTGAAAATAACATTGTACCTTCTTCCTATGTTGAAGATGACTTAATAGGATTTGCTCTTGTTAACTATTGTATTATGATTAACGACTATGATAGAAAGCCATGATTCTCAATGAATGCCTCTTTTTATTACTTGCTTTCTTTAGTTGCTTGCTTTACTTTTGTTGCCTTTTTAATTTCTTGTTTTATCAACCCAACCCCCTTGAAACTTACAACCAATAATTGAGCATTCGATTGCAATTCCTAGGGAGAACGACACGGGAGTAATACTCTCTGTTATCTTTATTGGGTTGGACTTGTGACAACCAAAAATTAAACTTTGATGGAGGATTGGTTGTTGGTCTAGGCCATACTTGCAACGAAGTGATTCAATTTTATTGAGGAATTCTAGATCAACACAAAATCTTCTTTCATTAGGACTCATAAGGAACTCATGTAGAATCGAGATTCATAAGGATGAAGGACGATAATACATCATAGAATAGAATCACACATTCATTGGAATAGAAAAGTAATTGTATTAATTCATAGGAATCAGCAGAGCTCATTACCTTAACCCAAGAGGTTTAGTTGCTCAGACTGTACAAAAGTAAGTTCAAAGGTTGATGATAAAGATTAAAAGCTGAAGAAGATCCTAAACAAGGGTTATCTTTCTTTTATATATACTAATCTAATAATTAGAAATTACAAAAGTGAGATAAACTAAGCAGAAAGGTGCGAAAATCCACTTTTGGGCCCACTTGGAGAGTGTTTGGGCTGAACTTGGCTTCTGACTTGAGGGAATGGGCGTCTTATGATGAAAATTAGTGTTGATCTTGAATTTCCCAAAATAAAATTCTTTCGTTGCAAGTATAGTCCAAACCAACAACTAATTCTCAAATCAAATTTTAAATTCAAAAGAGATGTCACAATCAACACAAAATTTTAACCGAGAGTATTTAAACTCCCGGGTCATCTTCCCTAGGAGTTGCAAATGAGTGTTCTTATTACTGGCTATGGGGATAAGGGGGTTTTGGTTGAAAGAGGCAAGAAATTTAAATAACAATAAAATAAAAAGACATGCAATGAATTAAATGGAAAGCAAATAAAAGCAATGAAAATAAAAATTAAATGGCAAAAGGGGCTCTTGGCAAGAATTGGAGAATTAAGGATTCCTATCCTAGTTATGGACCACAAACATGACAATTATATGGAGTTAATCCCAATTAGTCAATCCAAACATCGAGGATTAGTCAAAATGGCATAATTGATCTCAATCTACAAGTCCTAGCCAACTCTATTAATGGAAGGCTTAGAGTTAGTGGAAACCAAATCAACTAACAATCCTCACACAATGTGGAATGGACATCTATCTCTCAAGTTTACCCAATTACCCAATTTCCCAACCAAGAGTGTGAAAAACTAGGCAAAAATCCAACCAAGTATTTTATCAAACACTTAGAAGGCATAAAAAGAAAGCATGATAAAATAACACGGAATAATAAATTCTACAACTACCAAGCAAGGAAAGTAAGAATAACAACTCAATTCAACAAAAAAAGAGCATGAAACATAAATTGCATTAAATGTAAATCAAAATAACAAGAGTGCTCATAAACATAAAAAGTAAGCCAAATGAGAAATTAACAAGATAAATTAAGGAAATTAAAACAATAGAACAAAGAAAGGTAGAAGAAAATAGATGAAAACAAGAATTAAAAAGAGAAATTACAAGGAAATTAAACTAAGAAACCTTAATTCTAGAGAGAAGGGGGAGCTTCTCTCTCTAGAAAATGACCTACATTATGCTAAACTAACCTTAATTTCTCCCCCGCTTTTCACATGGAAATTGGCCCTTTGATATTTCAAGAATCAGCTTCAGAAAGTCCCAAAACTGGGCTCTAGAGGCCTAGAAATCGCCCCCAGCGATTTGCATTAAGTGAGTCACGTGCTAGGACTTGTGCATACACACAGGTGTGTGCGTACGCACACATGCTGATTTTCCTCCTTTGCGTACGCACAAAAGTTGTGCATGGGCAGACTTGCAGATTTCCATTCTGTGAGTGGGCACATTCTGAATACTTTTCTCCTTTGATTTCTTCCTGTTTTCTCCCGATTCCATGCTTCTCTTCTACTCTTGTCAAGCCATTCCTACCTATTACACCTGAAATCACTCATCAAACACATCAAGGCATCGAATGGAATGAAAGTGGAATAAAATTGATTAAATTAAGCACAAAATAGCATGTTTTCACAATTAAGCTCAATTTAGGGGGAGAACACAAAAGTATGCTCTTTGGATGAATAAATGTGGGTTTATATGATGCAATGTACTCAAATCAAACCAAAATATATCGTCAAATATGGATTCATCAATTCTCCCACACTTAAACAATAGCATGTCCTCATGCTAATCACAATCAAAGGAGAAGGGTGAAAGGGCAAGCAATTTATTTAATGCATCTACCTACATGCATGCACTATACTGAATGGTATCTATCTATATCTATACTATAATTCCTATTGAGTTTGGTAAAAACAAACAAAAGAATTCCAATCAATCCAAAGTAAATCATTAGGGCCAAGGCAAGCAAATATAGCAATATGACCAATGTCCAAAAATTTGATTTGAAATTTTCAAAAATCAATTTAGCAACTTGCAAGAAGACATAAGATAAGGGTTCGAAACATAGAATTGAGCGATCGAACCCCTCACGGGATGTGTTTATGCTCTAGTCACTAAGTGTTTAGGGCTTAATCACTTAATTCTCCTTTAATCATGTTTTTCAAAGATTTACAAGTCATCTAACAATCAACAAATACTTGATGAATGAATGCAAAAATCATGAGGTCTTTGGAGGGTTGTAATAGGGCTAGGATAAGGGTAGGATTAATATGGTTAAGTGGACTTGTAGATTGGATCTTTGATTAGCTCAAGTCTCCCACCTAATCCTATACTAACCTATTTACACCAAAGAAAAACAACCTAAGTTCCCATTCATTTCTTTTCTCACATTCAGTCATGCATCTTCTTTCCAATTCAACCACATATGCATCCTTTATTTACATTCTTATTGTCATTTCTTTTGTTTTGTTTTCTTTTTCTCTCTTTTTTTTTAACAAAGTATGTACACCAAAAATTTTTCTTTTGTCATCCAAAAAGAGATGCATATGTTTTAAGTAATAGATGCATGAGTGTTTACCCATTTTTTCTCCAAATATTCTCAATGAGCACCCAAAGTAACTTCCTACCAATATTTTCCACAAATTTCCCCGCCCCCACACTTGAGTAACACACACTCCTCAACCCAAGATAATCAAAGATACAATACATGGACATTAATGGTTCTTCACTTAGGGTAAAAGATGTGCTTAAAATTAGAATAAAGGGGAATTAAAAGGCTTAAAAGTGATTTACAAAGGTAGATGTAAGGGTTGGCATATGGGTTAGTGAGTTCAAATTCAAAAATGGCCTCAATCATACTAAATGCATTCAAAACATCAAATATAGGATATAAAGATTCAAGCAAATCTAAGATTACAATCATAAATGGAGTTTAACACACAAGAACAAAATTTGTGGTTGAAAATGTGTAATCACACAATTAAAGCTCAAATCTCACTTGGTATTTTGTTCAAGCTCTTTTCTATATTCCATAAAAATACTTCAAGCAAGTTCAAAAGCAAGTTCTCAAATCTAATCAATGGAATGCCCTAAAAGGGATTTCTTGAAAACTCTTTGTTGTTTTCACCAAACTTATTTTCTCTACTAAGCAACATGCAAATATTTACTACTATAAGACTATAAGCAAGCTAAGATATATACAAGAAAACTAAACAAAGTGCAATACAATGTAATGAAATACTAAACAAATATTCACAAAAAACAAAAAACTACTAAAAACTAGGAAATAGTGCAAAGTGTTGAGAAAGGGAAATTTACGCCCCCAATTTGCAGATCCTCCCCCACACTTAAACGTTGCACGGTCCTCCGTGCACTCACTCAATCCGGGGGTGAAGAGATGTGAGGCTCCACCTTCAGCTGGTGGGTATCAGGGCTCCAGATTGCTGTATAAACAAATAAACAAGAATTGAGAAAAAGTAAGATGTGTGTGGTATGATAGAAGACAATGTGTGTATTCTAAATGTGCAAGGTTTAGAACACAATACATTGGTCAGTTATAAAGGTAACCACACAATAAGAAGAAATAGCATGTTCCTCAATTAAGTATCCTAGGTTGCAAGTAAAGCATAAGCAAGAGTAAAGGCATAGACCAACCTAGGTAACCACAACTAGAGTGAATTGAATATTTGATATTGGATATTGAAATTGTACAAGTAAAAGCGCAAAATTGATATAGAAGCACAACAAACAATAACCAATCCAATAATGAATAGAAAACTCCTTATTCATCATCAAACATAATGAAGAAGTCACATGGTAAAGGTACTTGTTGCAAAAAGTGACAAACTTGATGAGAATTAAGTCAAGTCACTCAAACAAATGCAAGGCATTAACAAGAAACAAGTACCGGACATGTGATGAAGTTGATATAAAAATCATGAAGAACAAGTAAGTCAATTCAATTCACTAAAGTAAAAGTGCACAATTCATGATTAACATGCCAAATAAGGATATAGTTTAACCCACATGGTCGCGACAACATATGAATCAAACTCAAAATTCATCTAGGCAATTAAACAAAGAGTTAATGCTCAGTGCACATATTCATCAAAAATTAAACCAAAATTTAAGCAAGAAGCAACCCAATCAACATCAATCAAACATTTGCAATTTATTCAATTAAGAAAAATTAAACTAAAACTAATATACTACTAAAATGAAAAAAAATGAAATGCAATGAAAACTAAGTAAAACAAGTAGAAAATAGAGGAAAAGCAAGAGAAGAGAAGGGTGGAGGGGGTGGAAGTGCGTTGGGGCTTAAGGAGAAGTGAACAAAATGTTGCCCAAAATAGCACTTGTGCGTATGCACAAATAGCGTGAGTACGCACACTAGGTGAAAAAGGGAAGGCGTGCGCTCGCACAAGTCGTGCGAACGCTCTGGACAGAAGGGGGATTAAGAAGTGTGCGTACGTACAAGGGTATGCGTACGCACATAACACTTTTTTTTTTTAAATGGATCATGTGTGCGTGCACACACAAGTCCGTGCACATGCATAGAAACACAAAGGGGCAGGGGTTCATGTGCACAGGTTGTGCCAGCGCTCTCAACAGATGGAGTGTAGGGGAGTGTGCAGATGCACAAGCTTGTGCGCTCGCACAGAGAGTGCCAAAAGATGGTTGCGTGCAGACGCACAGGGGTCTGCGCACGCACAAAGCGCAAAACACAGGGGACTGCGCGCGCACAAGGCGTGCTGGAGCTCCCAGCAGAGGCTTGGCAAGGTAGTGTGCGTACGCACAACTGGGTGCGTACACACAGGATGCAAAATTTTGTTGTTGCATGCGTGCGCACAAGGGCATGCGCACGCACATGCCCTATTTTTCCCAAAATTTTTTCTTTCAAAATTTAAGGCACTAAGCATTAGCTTAAAAAATCCTCATCCCCAAAACATTCAAGAACCCATAAATTCATGATCCAAACCAAAATTAACCTATCTAAACTCATAATTAAATCAATCTTAAGTCAACCAAGCTTAACAAAAGGTAATTAAGTCAAAATATATACAAAAAGAAGGGTTGGAACAGTATTACCATGGTAGTGTGTCTCCTGCGTAGTACTTCTATTTAGAGTCCTTAAGTTGGACTTTATTAAGAAGCTCTCATCAAACCTCTTTGAAATCCCACCCAAGCTTGTATTCTCCATGTCTTTTGAGATTCCAAAGCTTGTGCACCCAATTTTTGATGTGAATTCCTTTCATTCCATCTAGGTAACAAGCATTTAAAATTCTAAATTCCTATAACGCCATAGCAACAAAACTCATAATGCAATGGGTGAGAATTCATAGGATAAAAAGAAAATAAAAACCAAAGGTAATAAGAACAATTAAAATGAACTCCTAAAACTAGCAAAAACAAGCAATCAATCAAAAACACCTATTCACATATTCACAATCAGCCAAAAATAAGCTATTCACAATATTCACAATATGCACAATAGCCAACAACATAACACCATTGCAACTCCCCGGCAACGGCGCCAAAAACTTGATGATAAAAATTAGTGTTGATCTAGAATTTCTCAAAATAGAATTCCTTCATTGCAAGTATAGTCCAAACTAACAACTAATTCTCGAATCAAATTTTAAATTCAAAAGAGATGTCACAATCAACACAAAATTTTAACCGAGAGTATTTAAACTCCCGGGTCGTCTTCCCTAGGAGTTGCAAATGAGTGTTCTTATTATTGGCTATGGGGATAAGGGGGTTTTGGTTGGAAGAGGCAAGAAATGTAAATGACGATAAAATAAAAAGACATGCAATGAATTAAATGGAAAGCAAATAAAAGCAATGAAAATGGAAATTAAATGGCAAAAGGGGCTCTTGGCAAGAATTGGAGAATTAAGGATTCCTATCCTAGTTATGGACCACAAACATGACAATTATGTGGAATTAATCCCAATTAGTCAATCCTAACATCGAGGATTAGTCAAAAGGCATAATTGATCTCAATCTACGAGTCCTAGCTAACTCTATTAATGGAAGGCTTAGAGTTAGTAGAAACTACATCAACTAACAATCCTCACACAATGTGGAATGGACATCCATCACTCATTTGGCTTTATCTCTAACTCTGCTATCCTCAACTCCACCGGCTCTAGACTCGTATCAAAGTTTATAAAGGTTTAGGAGACAAAAAGAATGGTTGAAAGCCATAAAAATATATTTTTCCAAATTCTGGGAGGTGTGCGTATGCACAGATTGAAACTTGGGTGTCTGCGTACGCATGCAAAGGCCTGCGTACGTAGACACCCAATTTGGACCATACCGCGTACCCAAGTAGTGTTCGCGTACACGGAAGCACTTGGCAGAGACCAATGTCTGCATACACACGTCACGTGCCGTGTACGCATCCATATCAGAAACCAGAAAATCTGATATGTTGCAGAAATCATTTTTCAATCCAATTTTTAAAACTTCATAACTTTTTCCACAAAATTCCATTTTCAACAATTCTTGAACCGTTGGAAAGATCGATTAAAGAATTTTCACAAAAATCCAATTTCAAAAGTTTTCCAACTCTGAGGACCGAGTTATGGCCCACCAAAATTAGTCAAAAATCTGTTTTTACCAAAAACACACATTTACCAATTTTCCAATGATTCACAAACCTCAATCATTTTCAACCAATAAAATGAACCCAAACCAACTCAAGATACATATTCACACACAACCAAAGCTAAACCTACTCCATTTACACATTCCAACTCAAATACATCCATTTCACATTTTAAAATTTTCATTTTTCACTATTTCATAAATCAATCAAATTCTCATACATTCCATTCGAATTCTTCATTCAATCTCATACATTATCACATAATTCAATCATAACTTATTGTTCTTACCTTTTTCGGCCTCCAGCCCAAATTCACAATTTCAATGCATTTTCCACAAACCAATAATCATTATCCAATTCATCAAAGTTCTCAATACACCAAACATGCAAATTCACACAATTCTCAACCCAATCATTAATTTTCACAATGTATCAACTATACATATTAATACCGACTATTTGCACAATCCAAACCTAATCCTAGGGGCATCTAGCTTAGGAATTCTCATCACACCACACGGTACTTAAATGAAACTTAAACCGTACTTTAATGATGGCAGTTCACACCCAAACATATCATAACTCAAGCTTCCAAGGATCTCCGTCATCACTAATAAGCATTAGCCACCAACACTTTGTTCTAAGTGCTCCAAATACATCCAACAACACTAACATAACCAATTTCACATATACATTAATCTAGGGTTCATAAAATTTGATAAATCGCAAGGGTTTGAGAATTCCTTACCTTAGCCCATACGAAATAGGGATAGAACGCACTTAGAATCTAGGCTAGAGTATCCTTAAACAACCAAAATCACAAGATTTTAACACTAACTACCCAAAAACGCATAACAGTGGAAAATTTCAAAAACTGGGAAGACATTTCATATTTTCTTACTGCAATACTTACATAGAAATGAAGAGGACAAAGAGAGCAACGCGTGATCATAAATTGCTCGTCAATCGGAGCACCAGAAAAAAGTTATGGGGGTTTGAAGTTGATGGTGGCTAGGGTTTCTCTCTTCCTCCTCTCTTCACCATTTCAGCGTGTTTCTCTCTCAAAAAGGAGGGAAATAGGTTATTTTATGCTGAAATGAGTTCTTATATAGTGTGGACTTGGGTCCATTTGTGCCCGGTTCACTTGGTTTAACCGTTGGCCTACTTTGAGCCAAAACCTTTAAGATTAGCGCTTTAATTCGTATTCTAATTATTTTCACTTTTCAAATCTATAAATTTTAACTTCTTAACTTGTTCACTCATAAATTAATTTCCTCACTCACAGTACAAGGCAGATTTAAGCCGGTACAGTCGGTCAAATTTCCATTATGCATTTTCACGCAGAAAACTATATTTTCTGACTCAAAAAAATCTACTAAGTCCAAAATATCATATTTAAATTTTCAAATTCCTTAGTCTTGATTTTCGTCCTCGTCCGGGTGCATTTTAATTATTTCAATTTAAAGATTAATTATTCAACTAAATCCTTTTATAATTTTCTAGAATCTTATTTCCTACCCACCTAATTAAAAATTTTGTCCTCAAAATTTAGTTGCCTCCAATCTCAAAGCCAACACAAGCATTTCACTCTATGAGGTCTTAGTTGCTATGAAGTTTAAGCCACACATTTTGATATTACATCAATACATAATCTAAACTCTTTAAGAATGCATAACAACAAACTTCAAATGGTTTATGGGCTCAAGTAACATGAGTACTGCCATTATAGTTAATCCCTCCTTCAAAATTTAAATTTTCCTTGCAGCCAGACGTCCACATCAACGGTGCATCCTTGCTAATCAATTTACGAAAATTAAAACTTCATAACTCTTCATGATGTCGCATACGCACAAGTTTTGTGTTTTGAATTCACAACTCGTGTTCTAAGTACCCCAAGTCCCGACTGCAAAACTCGCAAAATTAGTAAGAAGTCGACCCAAGATTGGGCCGAACGGACCGAACCGGGTGAACTGGGCCCGTATTGGGCCCAAGGCCCAACCCAACTTAATGAACAAAAGAGCTTCAGCTCTCTCTTTCCCCCCTCTCATTATGAAACACACTAGGGAAGCTAAGGAATGGGGGAGAAACACTAAACCCTCACTCATAAATTCAACCCTCCATAACTTTTGATCCAGAGCTCCAATTGATGAGCCGTTTGCGACCATGCGACCGCAGTGTCGAGCTCTACAAAGCCCAATCCTTTATTAGGTATGGAACCCACTTCTCAGTTTCAGAACTCTCCTTCCCAAATTTCTAAATTCAATCAGAATCTTTGTTGAATTTCGTTTAATTTCGATGTTTAGGTTCGAATTAACTTGTGGGTATTGTCGAGTTTAGCTCATTAGAGTTATGGGCCAGGTAAGCACCCACAAACCCTTTTGAAATGTTGAGTTAGTGAGCTTTACATTGATTGTGATGATAAATGTGCTGTTAGATTAAAATTGGTTGTTGACTGGATTCAATTTGAGAATTTGGAAAGCTTGTGATCAAGCCTTGGAGGCTGGGTTTTGTTTGGAAAGAAGCTAGGATTTCAAAGCTTGGGGTGTGGTATATAAGATAGGTGTTCCAGGTTGATCGGAGAATCGGCCAACGTATAGTTTCGATTTCTCATAATTAAAATATAATGTGTCGTGAAAACGTAGGTTAGTTGACCATAAGATAAAAGTTGAATTGTTGGTGTGGTTGGTGATTGAGATTTAGTTAAAATGTATATTGGTTAGAAACGATGAAATTTTGGTTGAGACGGTGATGTGTATTATTATATGTTAAGGTTGGTAAATGATAATAATTATGTTTATTGATATGTTGTTCTGAACTTGAGTTATTGTATTGATAACTTGGTGAATATGGAAAGTAAGTATGTTGAGATGAGTTGTGATGATTGGTATTATATTGGTAGAGATAAATGATGATGTATGTAATGATATATATATATATATATGTGTGTGTGTGTGTGTGTGTGTGTGTGTGTGTG
>NC_029793.2:78376236-78389216 GCF_000816755.2 Arachis ipaensis | reverse complement strand
TGCGTGCGTGCGTGCGTGCGTGCGTGCGTGCGTGCGTGCGTGCGTGCGTGCGTGCGTGCGTGCGTGCGTGTGTGTGTGTGTCTGAGTTGTTGATATGGCTTTTGTTGTTGTTAGAAATGAATTATTATGTGGGAGTGATTATATATGTCAAGTTGGTGTGATGTGAAATGAAAATGTGGTGTGTTGAGGAGTGTTTGGAGTTGGTTGTTGATTTGATTAATGAATATAAGAGTACTTGTTGTTAGTGTTGTTGAGTTGGGTGGTTGAATTGTAATTCACTGGGTTGAACTATTTGAATTTTTCAATTTCGTTGATTTCATTTAGTTGAGTTTGGTGTGGTTGTGATAATAATTTATTGAAAACGATTGGAATTGGTTTTGCTGATTTTTGAAAATAATTTGACTTTGGAAGCGATTTGACATTGCAAATGAATTGATAGTTAGAAACCTGAATTTTATGTTTATTTGGAAAAATGATTTGGTTTTTAACCTTTTGGAAAGGAATTGAGAAAATGGTTTGGATGGGACCTGAAAAGGGTGGCAAAGTCCAAGTTTTAGGGGAGGTGCTGCCAAAATTTTTATAAAATCTTAGACCTTGTTTGAAATGTTATTTAGAAAATTATAAATTTATGAATCGTGTCATTTTACTTGAATTATTTAAGAAAATAATGAATTATGTTTTGAGTTTTGATTTATGAAGAAAAGCTTTATGCTTTGAGTTTGTTTACAGAACTATATTTTACGGAATTACGATTCAAGGAGTTTAATAATTTTAGAGAAATAGATTGGTTGTTGTCCTCCCAAAAGTCTTGAGACTCTGCCATGTGGTTTAGTTAATAAATGATTTGCTTAGTCTTTTGAAAGAGGTTTAAATACGAAATTGTTTTGAGCTTGACCTGGCAAGGTTCATGGTGGTTTACCGCTTGCACATTATCGAGACGTATGTGGGGTTTGTGGTGGTGTACCGCCCACATGTTTTTAAAAGAAAGAAAATCTATTTGGGGTTCGTGGTGGTGTACCAGGAATCCTTAGATACCTCACTCTGTTTATGGTTTAAAATGTTACTTTTAAGTTTGAACTATTGTCAGAAGTTCTAGGATTGTTTTCGGCTTTTCCGGGACCTTATATGTTAGTTATGTGGGTACCGTTACCATGCTGAGAACCTCCGGTTCTCATCCCATACATATTTTGTGGTTTTCAGATGCAGGACGTGAGGTACCTCACTGAGGCATACTGAAAGCTTCTGATAGTGGAGATCCTTGTCTTTGGGACTTTATTTTGAATATATGTATATATGTAGATACTTTTTTCTCCACTACTTATGTACTGATGTATTAACTTCCTCTTAGAGGTTATTTTGGAGAAATAGGTTCTGTAACTATGTATCTTGGACTTATTTTGGGTTCTCTTATATATATGTTATATACTTATGTGCTCAAGCCGATTTGTCTTCGCGACCCGAGTCTTGAATTTTGATATTTGTACCTTGGAGCTCTCTTTCGGTTATATCTATATTAGCTTCTCTTATCTTTCCATTTTTCATCTACGTAGTGTGAGTGTTGCACTTTTCATTTTACCATTTTCGATTTTAACCTTTCTTCAAAAGCTCCTAGTTATAAATCTTTTTCAGTATATTATGTATATAAATTTTTACTTGTAGAAGTCATAGCGCCTCACCACCTCTGTTTTACATCCTAGGTGTAAAGCTCTATGTGGTAGGGTGTTATATTATGGTATCAGAGCAGTTCGCTCCTATAGAGCCTGAGGGACTGACTGACTATGCTTCTAAGCATACTCTGAGTTGTGTTTCGTGCTATTTAGGATATCTAATTGATAAACATAGCATAAGGTTCATGAGTTTTCATTTGGAACACTGAAGAACTAGACTCGCGATATTGAAACTGATCACCCTGATATTACTTGTTTGGTGCGAACAGGACCAGTGGCCACTCGTGGACGCGGTCGCAGGTGAGGGGGAAATAGGAATCAAAATGAGGAACACGAGACGAATGCAAACAACCCGCAAACTTCATGGCTTCCCTGGAGAACATGGCTGCGGCTATGCAGGCCACGACTGTGGCTATGCAGGCCACGGCTGCTGCCTTAGGTGATCAAGCTAATAATGGAAATGGCAGAAATGGGAATCATGGGCCGATGACCTTAGCCACTTTTCTGAAGGTACATCCCCCGACCTTCAGAGGGACCACAAACCCTACTGAAGCTAATAACTGGATCCGAGCAATGGAGCGGGCTTTGCAAGCTCAGCAAGTTCTCAGGGAACAATGGGTAGAGTTCGCGACCTACCAATTGTAGGATAAAGCCCAATACTAGTGGTAGGGAACAAGACATATTCTACAATCAGACGGCGTTGTGATATCTTGGGGTGTGTTTTGGACTGAGTTCTATAGAAAATGCTTTCCTAATTCAGTAAGAAACGCCAAGGAGCTTGAGTTGCTATAGTTAAAACAGGATCAAATGTCTGTTGCGGAGTACACAAATAAATTTGAGGAACTGTGTCGATTTTTCCGAATCTGTCAGGGTGCTCTAGAAGACTTTGAGGAGTAGAAATGTATCAAATATGAAGGACGTCTCCGGAGTGATATTCTAAGCTCAGTTGGGCCTATGAAGATTCGAAATTTCTCTGAATTGGTAAACAAGAGCCGTGTTGCTGAGGATTGTGTGAGAAAGGTGGCATTGGATAAGGATGACCATCAGACATTTGTTAGGAGAGATCAAGACAGAAACTTTGCACCGAGGGGCCAAGAGTTTAAGAAAAGTGGTAACCACCGGAGGAATGATAAAGGGAAGCAAGTAACTAATTACTCAGAGGATATGAGGTGCCAAACGTGCAGAAGTTTCCACCCGAATGGGCCGTGCCAAAAGGGTTTAGGACTATGTTACAAATGCGGGACGCCAGGTCATATCTCTAGGGACTATCCCCACCGGAGAACTCAGGATGCCGATCGGGCATAGTCACCAGGCGGAGGTAATCACGAAATTGCTAATATAAATTTAATTGCTTATGATGATATTGGGATGCCACAATTTATTTTAGTTTATGACAGAGATGAGGACTTTGAGTTAAAGGTGCCAGGCTATACCGATGACTTGAATGCGCATATACTAATTCCTTAATTTATAACGGCTAAATTTAAAATTCTTTTTTTCCTTGCCGCTGGATGGTTTGTACAAGCTACCAACGTACCACGTATCACGGGATTATTTCAAATGTTCGAATCAATTTTTATCACATGCTTTGTGTCAATAAATCTTCATGACTCAACCCATTCCTTCTTTTAGAAGTTGTACTAGGGTGCCATCTTGGATTTATTCCTAAATGACAGTCTGATCATTCTCTGAATTCCACTGCTAGCGCACATGAATCTGTCCTTTCCGTGGTAAGCTTGACCTTCTTACAATATGAACAACTTATCCGTTAATTTGGAAAATATGTTGAAAGTGTAGTACTCTCGTTCATAACCTTACTATGTTTAGTCACCCTGCAATACATCCTTCTGCTTTTTAGTAAATACCCTTGTGTTGTTTGAACACTTTTAAGCTTAAAATCCTTTTCAAAATCAACTCAAACTTAGTTAATACCTCGTACAATTCCTTGATATAATCATCATGATGCTAGTTCCCTAAAAGTAAGAATTTGGGACATGGGAGATGAGTAGTTTTAGAGCCTTAGTTCTTACCGACCATATTGCCCGAGGTTAAATTGACACTCTAAGATGCACCGTATATATAGACACTTGAATGCCAAAGAAAACATTCGAACCTCAAAAAGAAGATCAACCTTAATGCTAGTATTCGTAATACTTGAACCTACTAAACCATTCGAAAACATTACGAAGTATTATCAAAGGACTCAGGGGACGCATAGGGGAAACATCGTTGTGTGGTGATGGCCGCTCTCAACAGAAAGTCTCTGAATATTGCTTGGAGGACTAAAAGAGAAGAACTGTTAAGTGAGTTGAATCCCTAAGTTAGATATTGGAAGTGTGGCTAGAGGTGTCGGACTAAATCCATTGCAACCTTGAACGTGGTAAAGATAAGATACGGGAAGCATAATAAGATGATTGAGAACTACCAAGGATGTTGAAGTCTGGTAAACAAGAAGGAATCAGGAAGAAATCGAGGGAGAAAAAGAAGAAAAACTTAGAGGGATGAGGGAACGAATTCAGAAGTACAAGAAAAGATTAGTATGCCCAATACCGGAAATGGATCAAGAGCGGATTTCAATTCATCTGATAATTACTAAGAAGTATCACGATTTTAATAAGATATGTTTGAGTGGTCCGAAATGAGGAATGACATGGCACCACGTGTGACTGAATATCTGACATGTTAGAAGATGAGGAGTAAGTATTCTAAGTCCCAAGTTGAAACCCGAGACAACGAAGAAAAGATTAGGCAAATTCGAGTTGAGTATTATAGCTGCGTAAAGCCAATAGATAAGTTATGTTTATAAGAAAAGAGAGGGCCTATATAGTTTAAAGGAGGAGGTTACACATTCCTAAAAGTTACTTCAACAGACTAGAACTGGTGAGCTATCAAACTAAAGAATTACAACCAAGATGTATTAAACCGTTTGAAGTATTAAGGCAGATTAAAGGCCAGTGAGGTATCAAACACCTTTTCCGTTGTATCCTTCGAACATGCACAACATACCCACATTCCACAATGATGGCAGTATACCTCTGAGGTAAACCACGTCAGAGTCTAAGTTAGTTTAAAATCAAGATGGGAATTTGACTTATTGGGTAGTTTTGGTTGAGATTGGCAACAATACTAGTATTAAGTGACTAGGCAAAAGAATAGTGTTTTTAATTACGGCTGCTTGGAATCAAGCTGAAATTGTTGAATGTACTTGTGAACTCGAACCCAACAAGAGAAACAATTACCCTCACCTATTTTCGGATAACTGAACCTGAATTTTGGGGACAAAATTCTAAATTAGGTGGGTAGGATGTAAAACTCGCAAAATTAGTAAATAATTAGCTAATAAATTAATTATTAATCAATAAAATTAGAAAATAGAATTTTATAGTTTAATGAGGTAGAGCTGATTAAAATAAGAATTTTGACACTAATTTTATAAAAATCGACCCAAAATTGGGCCGAACAGGTCAAACTGGGTGAAGTAGGCCTATATTGGGCCCAAGGCCCAACCCAACTTAATGAACAAAAGAGCTTCAGCTCTCTCTTTCCCCACTCTCATTATGAAACACGCTGGGGCAAGTAAGGAATGTGGGAGAAACACCAAACCCTCACTCATAAATTCAATCCTCCATAACTTCATATTGATCTGGAGCTCCAATTGACGAGTCATTTGTGACCACATGACCGCAGCGTCGAGCTCTAGAAAACCCAATCCTTTATTAGGTATGGAACTCACTTCTTAGTTTCAGAACTCTCCTTCCCAAATTTCGAAATTCAATGAGAATCTATGTTGAATTTTGTTTAATTTCGGTGTTTAGGTTCGAATTAACTTGCGAGTATTGTTGAGTTTAGCTCATTAGAGCTATGGGTCAGATAAGCACCCACAAACCCTTTTGAAATGTTGAGTTAGTGAGCTTTACATTGATTGTGATGATAAATGTGTTGTTAGATTAAAACTGGTTGTTGACTGGAGTCGTTTTGAGAATTTGGGAAGCTTGTGATCAAGCCTTGGAGGCTGGGTTTCGCTTGGAAAAAAGCTGGGATTTCAAAGCTTGGGGTGTGGTACATAAGAGAGGTGTTCCGGGTTTATCGGAAAATCGGCCAAGGTATGGTTTCGGTTTCCTATAATTAAAATATAATGTGTCGTGAAAACGTAGGTTAGTTGACCGTAAGATAAGTGTTGAATTGTTGGTGTGGTTGGTGCTTGAGATTTAGTTAAAATGTATATTGATTAGAAACGATGAAATTTTGGTTGAGATGGTGATGTGTATTATTATATATGAAGGTTGGTAAATGATAATGATTATGTTTATTGATATGTTATTCTGAACTTGAGTTATTGTATTGATAACTTGGTGAAGATGGAAAGTAAGTATGTTGAGAAGAGTTGTGATGATTGGTATTATGTTGGTAGAGATAAATGATGATGTATGTAATGATGATAATCATGATGAAGTATATATATATATATATATATATATATAGTGTGTTGATTATCATCATTACATACATCATCATTTATCTCTACCAACATAATACCAATCATCACAACTCTTCTCAACATACTTACTTTCCATCTTCACCAAGTTATTAATATAATAACTTAAGTTTAAAACAACATATCAATTAGAAATGAATTATTATGTGGGAGTGATTATATATGTGAAGTTGCTGTGATGTGAAATGAAAATGTGGTGTGCTGAGGAGTGTTTGGAGTTGGTTGTTGATTGGATTAATGAATATAAGAGTACTTGTTGTTAGTGTTGTCTAGTTGGGTGGTTAAATTGTAATTCACTGGGTTGAACTGTTTGAATTTTTGGATTTCGTTGATTTCATTAAGTTGAGTTTGGTGTGGTTGTGATAATAATTTATTGAAAACGACTAGAATTGGTTTTGCTGATTTTTCGAAAATAATTTGACTTCGGAAGCGATTTGACATTGCAAATGAATTGATAGTTGGAAACCTGAATTTTATGTTTATTTGGAAAAATGATTTGGTTTTGAACCTGTTGGAAAGGAATTGAGAAAATAGTTTGGATGGGACCCGAAAAGGGTGGCAAAGTCCAAGTTTTAGGGGAGGTGCTGTCGAAATTTCTATAAAATCTCAGACCTTGTTTGAAATGTTATTTAGAAAATTATAAATTTAAGAATCATGTTATTTTACTTGAAATATTTAAGAAAATAATGAATTATATTTTGAGTTTCAATTTATTAAGAAAAGATTTATGTTTTGAGTTTGTTTACAAAACTACATTTTAGGGAATTACGATTCAAGGAGTTTAATATTTTTAAAGAAAGAGATTGGTTGTTGTCCTCCCTAAAGTCTTGAGACTCTGCCATGCGGTTTAGTTAATAAAAGATTTGCTTAATCTTTTGAAAGAGGTTTAAATACAAAATTGTTTTGAGCTTGACCTGGCAAGGTTCGTGGTAGTTTACCACTTGCCCATTGTCGAGACGTATGTGGGGTTCGTGGTTGTGTACCGCCTACATGTTTTTAAAAGAAAGAGAATGTATGTGGGGTTCAGGGTGGTGTACCGCCCACATGTTTTTAAAAGAGAATGTTGTGTGGGGTTCGTGGTGGTTTACCGCCCACATGTGTGTGTTGTTTTTCCAACTGAAGATCTTGCGAGTTTCGTGGTGGTGTACCACTCGCAATGGTGGGTTCGTGGTGGTGTACTGCCCGCCGGTTTTCAAGAGGACGATATCCGAGTTAGCTACCGAATGTGTCGGGCTCCGGCAAAGTAACTGACACGTGAGATCACGGCCAGTAGGAAAGGCATGCATCATATGCATTTATGTAACTTGTTTGGTTTGCACTACTTGGGTTTGCTTACTTGAATATCTATACTTATTTGCTATATTTGAATATCTACTTGTGCCTGCCTTGTCTGCTTTGTCTGTCTGTGCATCGGTGTTTCGGAGGATTGGAGAAAGAGATGAAGAGCTTAGGGGTTAAGTTAGGAAGTTAGATAGAACCAGGAAACCTTAGATACCTCGCTCTATTTATGGTTTTAAATGTTACTTTTAAGTTTGAATCTATTGTCGGAAGTTCTAAGATTGCCTTCAGCTTTCCCGGGACCTTATATGTTAGTTATGTGGGCACCGTTCTATGCTGAGAATCTTCGGTTCTTATCCCATACATATTTTGTGGTTTTCAGATGCAGTATGTGAGGCACCTCGCTGAGGAATACTGAAAGCTTCTGATAGTGGAGATCCTTGTCTTTTGGACTTTATTCTGAATATATGTATATATGTAGATAGTCTTATCTCCACTACTTATGTCTTGATGTATTAACTTCCTCTTAGAGGTTATTTTGGAGAAATAGATTCTGTAACTCTGTATCTTGGGCTTATTTTGGGTTCTCTTATATATATGTTATATACATATGTGCTCAAGCTGGTTTGTCTTCGCAAGCTGAGTCTTGAGTTTTGATATTTGTACCTTGAAGCTCTCTTTCGGTTATATCTATGTTAGCTTCTCTTATCTTTCCGTTTTTCATTTACGTAGCATCAGTGTTGCGCTCTTCATTTTACCATTTTTGATTTTAACCTTTCTTCAAAGGCTCCTAGTTATAAATCTTTTTCACTATATTATGTATATAAATTTTTACTTTTAGAAGTCATAGCGCCTCACCACCTCTGTTTTACATCCTAGGTGTAAAGCTCTATGTGGTAGGGTGTTACATTATGGTATCAGAGCAATTCGTTCCTATAGAGCCTGAAGGACGGACTGACTATGCTTCTGAGCATACTCTAAGTTGTGTTTCGTCCTATTTAGAATATCCGATTGATAAACATAGCATAAGGTTCATGAGTTTGCATTTGGAACTTTGAAGCCCTAGACTTGCGATATTGAGACTGATCACCTTGATATCACTTGTTTGGTGTGAACAGGACCAGATGGCGACTCGTGGACGCGGTCGAGGGCGAGGGGGAAATAGGAATCGAAATGAAGAATACGAGACGAATGCGAACAACCCCGCAAACTTCATGGCTGTCCTGGAAAACATGGCTGCAGCTATGCAGGCCACGGCTGCTGCCTTAGAAAGTCAAGCTAATAATGGAAATGGCAGAAACGGGAATCATGGGCCGATGACCTTAGCCACTTTTCTAAAGGTACATCCCCCGACCTTCAGAGGGACCACAAACCCTACCGAAGCTGATAACTGGCTCTGAGAAATGGAGTGGGCTTTGCAAGCTCAGCAGGTTCTCGGGGAACAATGGGTGATGTTCGCGACCTACCAATTGCAGGATGAAGCCCAATACTGGTGGCATGGAACGTGACATATTCTACAACCAGACGGCGTTGTGATATCTTGGGGGTGTGTTTTGGACTGAGTTCTATAGAAAATACTTTCCTAATTCAGTGAGAAACGCTAAGGAGCTTGAGCTGCTACAGTTAAAATAGGATCAAATGTCTGTTGCGGAGTACACAAATAAATTTGAGGAACTGTGCTGGTTTTCCCAAATCTGTCAGGGTGCTCTGGAAGACTTTGAGGAGTGAAAATGTATCAAATATGAAGGAGGACTCTGGAGTGATATTCTAAGCTCAGTTAGGCCTATGGAGATTCGAACTTTCTCTGAATTTGTAAACAAGAGCCGTGTTACTGAGGATTGTGTGAGAAAGGAGGCTTTGGATAACGATGACCATCGGACATTTGTTAGGAGAGATCAGGACAGAAACTTTGCACCGAGGGGCCAAGAGTTTAAGAAAAGTGGTAGCCACCAGAGGAATGATAAAGGGAAGCAAGTAACTAATTACTCAGAGGATATGAGGTGCCAAAGGTGCGGAAGTTTCAACCCGAATGGGCCCTGCTGAAAGGGTTTAGGACTGTGTTACAAATGTGGGATGCCAGGTCATATCTCAAGGGATTGTGCCCACCGGAGAACTCAGGACGCCGATCGAGCGTAGTCACCAGGCGGAGGTAATCACAAAATTGCTAATCTAAATTTAATTGCTTATGATGCTCTTGGGATGCCACAATTAGTTTTGGTTTATGACAGAGATGAGGACTTTGAGTTAAAGATGCCAGGCTTTACCGATGACTTGAATGTGCATATACTAATTCCATAACTTATTATGGCTAAATTTAAAATTCTTTTTTTTCCTTGCCGCTGGATGGTTTGTACGGGCTACCAACGTAGCACGTATCACGAGATTATTTCAAATGTTCGAATTAAATTTTATCACATGCTTTGTGTCAATAAATCTTCGTGACTCAACCCATTCCTTCTTTTAGAAGTTGTACCAGGGTGCTATCTTGGATTTATTCCTAAATGACAGTCTGTCAATAAATCACCTAAATACTATTAATAATAAACCTTATACAAAAGAAATAAAATGGAACTCAAATACAACATCCCATACCTACTCCTCTTTGTAAAATAAAATCTCAAGGGACAACGGCGAGAGAACTCTATGAAAGCAATTAAAATAAAAAAGAAAACCTACTCATCGCTCGCAATTTCGTATTGCGTCTTCAAACCTGCGTCACTGAAAGAGTGAAAAATTTGGGGGTGAAAACCAAACCACAAGTTTTCAGTAGAGGTCGAGAATGCCGTAAAAGTAAAGAATAAAATGCAAATAGTTAATTTAGTTCAACAATATTCATTTTCATTAATTATATAAAACTCTTTGAAATTATGTTGAAAAAGAATTGGATATTAGCTTATGTTAATCTCTGTATGAATAGTCAGCCTGTCCCAAGCATAGGTTCATTAAGTCTATGCTGAAATTGTATGACTTTTCATATAATACCTAACCCTAAGCGCAATTTAAAAAAACAGGCAAGTAGAACACAAACAGACAAATAGAACACAAACAAACAAAACAAGGAACAAAATAAAGGCACAAGAAATATCATAGAGAATAATGCGAAACAAGATGATGCATGTCTAGCCCTAGTGCAGGTAATGAGCTCATTTGTCGGCTTCTACTCGCTCTCGACATAACCCGAAGCAGCTGAAACGGGTATGGTTATTCTAGTAAGCATAAGTATGGTTCTCACTAACCGACGTATGCCATCATATCCTCTGTAAGCAGACTCTGCCTTACAGGTGGCGACATTCTAGTCGTGTATGATGTAAAGACCCAATTTCTGGTACGTCATGATCATACTAGAAACTGAGTGCTACCAACTTGTCTCCCTAATTATTATTTATTATTTATTATATGAGCCTGATTTGTTTTTAAAAACGTAGTTATTTTGGGAGGTACTTTTTTTTTTGAAAACGTTTGGATTAATATACAGAATCATTCATAATCATTCCACAAATAGTAACAGATAAAACATTTATAAACAACCAAACATAAATATATCACAAGCAGTTGACAATATTCGGTGATCCAGCCTTTATTAGAGTAAAGATCTTTAGTTAGAACACCCCTAGATATAGCTAGATAATAACTATATACATATTTATACATACAACATCCTAGATCCTGACCTGTTCAAGAAGTCCCTAAGCTGTCACCCAGGCTAGCCTAGACTCTATACTCACCTAGTTCCTCTAAACTACAAAAGCGAGAAAAGTACGTTCTAGGTCTTCAAAATTCAAGTCAGGGAAAACATCTTCTACCACTACTACTCCTCTGCACAATCATACGTTGTCATATGACGTCCCACTGGTACTTTATCACGTAGCCACATAACAGGAGTCTCGTACACAGGGTTTAGGTTTAAGTTCGCATACGAATGGGGTGCAAACGTTGGCTGGTCTCACAGTATATACATATGAACAGAAAATGAATATCGCACTAGACTCAGAAGACTACCCAGAGCAGAACCCTTTTGCAGAACGATCATCAGTAGACTACGGAAAGATACTCTTGCTTCCATCTGGAGGGGGAAGGGAGAGAGAAGGGGTAAGAACTGGGGAGTTCTTAGTAGGGCCGGGGTTATTAGTTAAGTTCATTAATTCCGTGTTGTTTAACAGGCAAATAGCAGAATACAGAAAGTAGTAAATAAAAGATATAGATAAATAGAAAAGATAGAGAAAACAGATAGCATAACACAAATAGAAGAATACAAGAAAATAAAACAAACACAGAGAATAGAATACAAGCAAGGAAATCATACATTCATGCAACAATCATAACAGAAGAAATGCACAACCATGTATGATGCATGTCTGTCCTATGCAGGCCATGAGCTCACATGTCGGTTTACACCCTACATCCTGATATTACGTAGGAACTAGTCCTAGATATGGTTTCATTCTGTAGGTGAACTTCGGCCTACAGAAATAGCGCCCCTGTAAGTGAACTTTGGCTTACAGGAATAATCTAAACACAACAAAACAACTTTCTGTAGGTGAACTTCGGCCTACAGAAATAACACCTCTGTAAGTGAACTTCAGCTTACAGAAATGGTGCCCCTGTAAGTGAACTTCGACTTACAGGAATAATATAAACACAAAACAACAACTTTCTGTAGGTGAACTTCGGCCTACAGAAATAGCACTCCTGTAAGTGAACTTCGGCTAACAGAAATGGCAACTCTCTGTAGGTGAACTTCGGCCTACAGAAGCAACACCCTGAGCTACACAATTGATATTTACTGTAGGTGAACTTCGGCCTACAGGAATAACAACTTACTGTAGGTGAACTTGGGCCTACATGACCTCTAAGGCCAACGGAAAAGTAGCAGATGAATATTAAATAGAATATCATGCCACAAGGCTTAACTCTTTATTTTTACACTCTTTTCCTCTATTTTCTTTGTTATATTACTCTTCTCTTTATATCTCTTTACTCTGTTTCGGTTTCTCTTTTATCTGTATCTCTTTACTCTGCTCTGGTTACTCTGTCCTCCGTATCTCTTTACTTTTCTATGATTACTCTTTCTTTTATATCTATGTTACTCTTCTTCTCTTTATCTCTTTCCTCTACTCTGATTACTCTGTTCCCTGTGTTTCTCTACTCTGCTCTGATTTCTCTGCTTAACGTATATATTTAAAGCTTATGTAAATTTCGGTATGAATAGTTAGCCTATCCCAAGTATAGGTTCATTAAGTCTATACTGAAACAGTTTAACTTTTCATATAATACCTAACTCTAGTCGCAACTCAAGGACTAACTATGTTGCCCTAGTTCTTTCACTAATCTCTGTCTGATTTTCTGTTATTAAAACTTTACAGAATTTTCTTTGGTTTTTATCTTTTCTTTAACTTCTTATCTTTCCTTTATCTTTGCCTCACTATCATATTATTACCACTCCCTAAGTATTTTATGAAGGTAATTACGAGATTCTGCGCTTAAAGTTGTCTTTCTAAAGCTTTTACAGAAAACTTCTTTTTCTGTATTATTTTATTATT
>NC_029793.2:78355937-78375817 GCF_000816755.2 Arachis ipaensis | reverse complement strand
GAAAACTGCCTTTTCCGCATTATTTTATTATTTTTAATTAAATATTATTATTTAATATTTTATTATTATTTGTTATTTTATTATTAAATTTTAGAAAATTATCCCTCTTTAACTTTTAACCTTTTAAATTCACTTTTTACCACCCGTAACTTTTAATATTTCTACTTTAACAACCCTAACTATCATAAATTACAAAATAACCCCCCAAACACCAAAATATTTACTTCCTTACAATTTTCAAGATCTAAAAGGTGTTCTTCATTGTTCTTCACCACACTCAAAGTGTTCTTCGTGTTCTTCGTAAATTCTTCAAATTCTTTCTCTATTTTCACCCGTTTTTCAATCTTTTTAGTAACCAATTTTTACCATAATTTATAATAAATTAGAGGCCACTAAACCCCCAACTTTTCCACATGACTTCAATACAAATTGAACCCCATTTTAGGCCTAGGGTTTCATTTTTCCAGCAGCTCCAAGAACATGAACTCAAGGCTTAAATTTCATCAAATTTCACCAAATTTTCACCAAGAATCAATCATATATGCAACCAATTTTTAGCACAGCCAAATCATACAATATTCACACAACTCACACACTAATAATCAAGATTAATTTCGTCAAACCCTACCTGGTTTTGCTGCTCCTAATTCGGTTATATTTTCAGGTGGTCCTTAAGCACTTTTTCCCCCTAAATCACATTAAGAACAACTTTAAATCCAAAAACCCTCAACTAACCGAATCTTACTCAGCATGTTAGGAAGGGATATCTCACCTTAGACTTGCTGGAAATTAACATTTCTTGGCCCTCATGTCAAGTTAAACATGATTCCTAAGGAAGAACATCAAGAAAACACATGTTCATGCATGTTTCCTTGAAAACCGAATTGAAGAGGGAGGGTGACAGCCATCTCACCTTATTTCTAGCCTTGATATTTTACATGGTTATGTATAGGAAGAAGAGAGGATCATTTTGGTGAAATCGGAGTTTTGATTTGAGTTTTAGTTCAGAAGAAATCAAGCCTTGAAGATTTATGAACTAAGAACTTTTTCTCCTTTTTCTCTTGATGATTTTCGGTCACAATGAGCAAATGAGGCAGCCTTGGAGGTATTGGGGGTGTAAGGTGAGTTGTGATTGGTTGGCTTGGAGGTGGGTTAAAATAATATTAAAATATCTCAGGTGTATAACTACTAAAACTAGATGTATCGGAGCATTTGTAAAAACATCTCTAAAAATTCTTTTCTGAGCCACTAGCATAAATGACACTAGTAAAATATTTATTATGAGAATAGAACATGTATTATGAGGCCTTAGCATTGCTAAAGTCATCAGAGAGTGCTGGTGCTAAGTTGCACCAATAAACTGTGAATCCGGTTAAACCGATTTTCTGTTTTTAACTAAAATCAACTAGGTAACCTTATAATATCATTAAAGCATCTTCTAATACTAATGTAATGATAATATTATACTATTATCTCTCTTCTCCCATGAATCGAGTTTGGTTCGTCAAACAGAGACTATTTACGAAAACTAGAATCAAAACTCCTAACCGTTACAGTTCAAAAACTAGGTTCTTCGTGACTACGTCGTCGAGCTTGCTTCAAAAGAGGTTCTAGCTTAAGGATGACATAATGATAATGAGGATTGAGATGCTTGATGATACAACAGAGGTGTTCCCTTTACTGATCTTCTGGAGAAATCCGTGCCTTCAGAAAAGATCTCGCGTACTCGAAAAACTGGGTTGTTACATTCTACCCTCCTAAAAGAAAATTTTGCCCTAAAACTTTCAGCCACATGTAGAATCCATCTTCAAGCGATCTATGTCCTTCAAAACATCTTGACGAAGAGATCGGTCCGTTCCTTACAGCATCCAAATCTCATATAGTCATAGCCATGGAGATCATAATAGCTATAAGAATAGTTATGCCTCGCACGAATTCGTCGTTCGGAACTAGATTAAGCCATGCCTATTCACAGTCATTGACGTCTTATCCACACCAAACAATCAATATTAAGGTGATCAGTCTTAATATCTCAAGTTAGGCACGAACATTCCCAAAATGAGTGCTCATAGACATTCATGCCAAATGTATCTTAAAGATACCCTAACAGCATGAGACACACAAGCAGAGTATGCAATGAAGCATAGTCAGTCCACTCCCTAAGCTCTACTGGGAACGACCTGCTCTGATAACAAATTGTAACGACCCAATTTCTGGTATGTCATGATCATACTAGAAACTGAGTGCTACCAACTTCATAGGTCTTCAAAACTCAAGTCAGGTGGAACGTCATCAAAAGGAAAAACATCTTCTACTACTCCTCTGCACAATCATACATTGTCACATGACGTCTCACTGGTACTTCATCACGTAGCCACATAACAGGAGTCTCGTACACCGGGTTTAGGTTTAAGTTCGCATACGAATGGGGTGCAAATGTTGGCTAGTCTCACAGTATATACATATGAACATAAAACAAATATTGCACTAGACTCAGAATACTACCCAGAGCAGAACCCTTTTACAGAACGATCATCAGTGGACTACGGAAGGATACTCTTGCTTCCATCTGGAGGGGGAAGAGAGAGAGAAGGGGTAAGAACTGAGGAGTTCTTAGTAGGGCCAGGATTATTAGTTAAGTTCATTAATTTCGTGTTGTTTAGCAGGCAAATAGCAGAATACAGAAAGCAGTAAATAGAAGATACAGATTAATAGAAAAGATAGAGAAAACAGATAGCATAACAAAAACAGAAGAATACAAGAAAATAACACAAACACAGATAATAGAATACAAACAAGGAAATCATACATTCATGCAACAATCATAACAGAAGAAATGCACAACCAAGTATGATGCATGTCTGTCCTATGCAGGCCATGAGCTCACATGTTGGTTTACACCCTGCATCCCGACATTACCTAGGAACTAGTCCTAGATATGGCTTTATCTCTGTAGGTGAACTTCGGCCTACAGAAATGGCACCCCTGTAAGTGAACTTTGGCTTACAGGAATAATCTAAACACAACAAAAATAACTTTCTGTAGGTGAACTTCGGCCTACAGAAATAACACCTCTGTAAGTGAACTTCGGCTTACAGAAATGGTGCCCTTGTAAGTGAACTTCGACTTACAGGAATAATATAAACACAACACAACAACTTTCTATAGGTGAATTTAATGCCAGGGCATCTTAGGCTAGTTTCACTAGCCTTTTTCTTTGTTTTTGATAGGTTTTATGCACTTTCTTGAGCTATAAGTAAGCAAATTAGGTAGAAATTCGTGTTTGCCTATATTCATTCAACCATGAGTAATTTGATGCAAATTTATGATTATTTATGCTATGATTGATTGTATGCTAAGAATGATAAGAATTCTCATGACTTTAGCAAGGCTTTGATGCATTCATTGGTTAATGATAGGTGAAGGAAAGCATGGAGGAAGGTTGAAGAAGGAGCATGGAAAGGATGAAGAGGAAGCAACGTTGGTAGCCAAGTTGAACCACCAACGTTGCATCAAACATTGGAAGAGAAACAGAGCACTTCTCTGCAAACACTGTTGATGCTCACGTTTGAGGTAGCGTTGGACATCCAACATTACCCCCAACGTGGTAATGAAAAATTCAATTCTGGAGCTAAGGGAATTTTGGGTGACGTGTACGCGTCAATGACGCGTACGCGTGAAAAAAAGAAAAATTTGATATCCGCGCACAAGCGTACGTCACGCGCACGCATGGAGTGGCAAAAATTGACCATCCACGCGTACGCGTGGGTCACGCGTATGCGTCAAAATCGAACGTTGGAGGTCCAACGTTACCTCAAACGCTAGCCTCAAACGTCCGCGATACTCAGCCCAGAATTTTAATTTGAAAGTTTTGAAATCGACGCATATGCGTGGATTGAAAATAAGGCAATGCATGCGTAAGCGTGGTGTACGCGTATGCGTGACTAAGAAAAATAAGACAGTTTATGCGTTAGCATGGAGTACGCGCACGCGTGATAATGCCAACGTTGGAGGGTACGTTGGGGGTCCAACGCTGAGGCCAACGTCTCCTGAAGCTGAAAAGTGAAAATGTTTGTATCCACGCGCACGCGTGAAGCATGCGTACGCGTGAGTAAGTTGAACGTTGGCCCTCTAACGTTGAGTCAAACGCTAATGACAGCAGGCTTTCTGGTTTTTGCTAGTCTTATTCAAAGTGGCATTTGAGTTAACGTTGGCCCTCAAATGTTGACTAAAACGTGAAGCATCAGAGTTCTAAGTTTCAAACAGATCCCTTCTCAACATCAAGGGCAACCAATTGGAGCCATCTTCAACCCAATTCCATCAAGGTCAAAAGCCTAATTCAAAGCTTGAAGATCAATAGAAGAAAGTGTATAAATAGCTTAGAAATTAAGTTAGGGTGACTTTTTTTTCCAATTTCTTCATTTTTTTTCTGAGTTTTCATTTACTGCACTTTGAATTTGAGAATGCATTTGAGAATTCCAATTTTCATTTTTAGACCTATGAACAACTAAACCCCTTTTCATTGGGTAAGGAGCTCTGTGTAATTCAATGGATCAATATTAATTTTCATTCATCTTCTTCTTTCTTTTCTCTTGATTTTACTAGAAAGCTTTCGTTCTTCATCTAATTGGATAGTTATCTTGGGAAAGAAGCTATTCATAATTGGATCTTCTCGGAACCTTGGAAGAGGAATGAGGAGATCATGCTAGAAATGCTTTCTCACATTGGATTAGATTGGGGTTTGGATGGATATAGTGACATGTAATCCTACGAACACTTTGATCTATGAATTTGTGTGGTATAATCAGTGACCAAACTTCATCTCTTCCCATGAGCACTTAAATCAAGGAATTGGGCAATTGTTCAGGCTTAGAGAGATTGGTGAGCCAAGGAATTGGGATCCAATCACTAAAGATTGCCAAGGAGATCAATGAATGCATTGATTACGGAAGAGTTGAAAATGAATTTGATCTGGAGAATTATACATCTCCTGAACCCAATGAATTCCCCCATCTCTGATCTACCCATTCTATTTACTTTCTGCCTTTAATTTCATGCTAATTCCCCCTTCCTATTTAATTTCTTGCAATTTAAGCTTCTGCACTTTAATTCCTTGCAATTTAATTTTTTGTTCCTTTAATTTCTTGCAATTTAAGTTTCTCGCCAATTTTACTTTCTGCAATTCTCAATTCAATTTCGATTTCCCTCGACTAGCATAATTCTCCAATTATAATTGATCGATCTACCAATCCCTGTGGGATTTGACCTCACTCTTTTGTGAATTTTTACTTGACGACAATCCAGTGCACTTGCCGGAAGGAAGTTTGTCGATAGATAGTTTTTGCGCATCAAGTTTATGGTGCTGTTGCCAGGGATTGGTGTTGTATTGACAATTACCAAATTGAAGGATAACTAGATTGAGCATTTTTATTTTCTTTTGTTACTGGAAGTTCCATTTTAGTTGTTCATTTAGTTTTCTGCAATTTTTAGTCATTCATTTTGAATTTCTCTTTATTGCTTTACTTTCCAGCATACTAACTCACTAACTCATTAACTGTTTGATTAACTGCCTCAATTGCTCTAACCAAGCTAAGTATAATCTATTTTAGTAGACTCTACACTTTCTATTTCTTGTACTCGTTCATTGTATGACAGGTAGGAGAAAGGAGACTTCAACTTCCTTTGATAGTGAACCGGAGAGAACTTTCCTGAGACTAAGAAGGGAAGCAAGAGGAAAGAGGGTTGTTGGTACTGAAAAAGAGGAGGAATACTTTGATATAACCATGGAGGATGATATGGAAAACCACCATGAAGAAGAGGTGAATAACCATGCCAGAAGGGGTGGAGCTAACCCTGCTGGGCAAGAGAGGAGAGTCCTGGGATCATACATCAATCCAAATCCAGGAAATTATGGTAGCAACATTCAGAGGCCAACCATCCATGCTAATAATTTTGAATTAAAGCCTCAGCTCATAACTCTTGTCCAGAACAACTGTTCTTTTGGACGAAGTGCACAAGAAGATCCTAATGAACATCTCACTAAATTCCAAAGGATATGTGACACGGTTAAGTCTAATGGTGTTCATCCTGACACCTATAGATTGTTACTGTTTCCATTTTCTTTGAGGGACAAAGCATCAAAATGGCTAGAGTCATTTTCCAAGGAAAGCTTGACAACCTGGGAAGACGTAATGGGCAGATTCTTGACAAGGTTCTACCCTCCACAAAGAGTAAACAGGCTCAGAACTGAAGTGCAGACATTCAGACAGCAAGATGGTGAAACTATTTATGAAGCCTGGGAAAGATTCAAATACTTGACAAAGAAATGCCCCCTGACATGTTCAATGAGTGGGTGCAAATCCACATTTTCTATGAAGGATTGAATTGCAAATCAAGAAAAGCTGTAGATCATTCATCTGAAAGTTCCCTAAACAAGAAGAAGACCATTGAAGAAGCCATTGATGTGATAGAGATAGTGGCTGGCAATGAGTACTTTTATGCCTCAGATAGGAGCAACAATAGGGGAGTCTTGGAATTGAACCATATGGATACACTCCTGGCCGCCAACAAGATGATAATCAAGCAACTGGCAGAAGAGGAATTGGAGATAGAAGAAGGAGCTAACTGGGAGGAAGCTAATTACCTTGGAAACTTATCTAGGCAAGCCAATGATCCATACTCTAAAACCTATAATTTTGGTTGGAGAAACCACCCAAACTTTGGGTGGGGAAACTAACAAAACCAAGGCCAAGATCACAGATCACACAATCCAACCTAATACAACAACTCCACTCACCAAAACTCCAACCAAAAACCATACCATACCACACAAAACACCTACTCACAGCCACCATATCAAAACCATAACAACCACTCTCAACATCCCAATTCTACCCAACCATCACCACATGATCAAGACATAATGGCCAGGATGGAAGCTATGCTTGCAAACCTTTGCAAGGAGTTTGAAGACATAAAGAAATTCAAGGAGGAAGTAACATCCAATTGGCTAAATCAAGATGCTGCCATTCAAAAGCTTGAAGCACAAATTGGATACTTGTCCAAGCAAGCTACTGGCCACAGTTCAAGTAATGCCACCAGGACAACTTCAAGAGAGGAATGCAAAGCTATTACCCTCAGAAGCGAAAAAGAATTGAAGGAGACTCCAAGGGAAACTCAAAAGAGAGAAGGAAGCGGGCAGTTTAATTGACAAGGAAGAAGCACAAACACCTAGTCCCAGTTCATCAGAAGACAAGGAAGTCTTAAATCTATATGTTCCAAAGGCTCCTTACCCTTAACGCCTAATGAAGAATGTAAAGGACAGCCAGTTCTCTAAATTTTTGGAGATTTTCAAGAAACTTCAGATCAATATTTCCTTTGCAGAAGCACTAGAACAAATGCCACTTTATGCTAAGTTTCTGAAGGAATTGATGACCAAGAAAAGAAGTTGGAGGAATGATGAAACCGTGATCTTAACTGAGAAATGTAGTGCTATCATCCAACACAAGCTGCCTCAAAAATTGAAGGACATGGGAAGCTTCCGAATTCCCTGCATCATAGGGGAAATAACAGTTGAAAAAGCCTTAGGTGACTTGGGAGCTAGTATAAATTTAATGTCCCTAACAATGATGAAGAGAATAAAGATTGAGGAAGCCAAACCAACAAGAATGGCTCTCCAATTGGCAGATCGGTCATTTAAATTCCCTTATGGAATAGTGGAAGACTTGCTAGTGAAGGTAGGAGACTTCATCTTTCCTGGTGACTTTGTGGTGTTGGATATGGAGGAGGAAGCTAAAGCCTCAATAATCTTGGGGAGGCCATTTTTAGCCACTGCTGGAGCCATCATTGATGTCCAAAAAGGGTGAACTTACCCTTAGGCTACATGAGGAGAGGATGGTGTTCAATGTATTCAAAGCCATGAGCTACCCACCAGAGTCACTGAGAGAGTGTATGAGGCTAGATGCAGTAGAAATTGTGGTACAAAAAACCTTTGAAGAAGCACTTGGAGAATTGACAAAAGGTGACTCCATATTAAATGATGAGGTTGCTGAGGTTAACTCAGCTAGAATGCTTATTCCAAGCACATTGGAGGAGAGGAAAACGGAGAAAGAAGCACCCAAACTGGAGCTGAAAGCAATTCCTCCTACTCTTAAGTATGCATACTTGGGAAGGGATGGAAGTTACCGAGTGATCATCAATTCTGCCTTCAGTCAAGAACAGGAAGAGGAATTAATCAAGGTGCTGCAAAAGCACCGTGATACCATTAGATGGACCCTTGCTGACTTAAAAGGGATAAGCTCATCCTTATGTATGCATAAGATCTTGCTGGAAGATGACTCAAAACCATCCATTAAAGCCCAATGAAGATTGAATCCTGTCATGAAAGAAGTGGTCCAAAAAGAAGTGATGAAGCTATGGCATGCAGGAGTCATATATCCGATTTCCGACAGCCCATGGGTGAGTCCTGTCCATGTGGTTCCAAAGAAAGGAGGAATCACAGTTGTACCCAATGAGAAGAATAAACTCATACCCACAAGAACGATAACAGGCTGGAGGATGTGCATTGACTATAGGAAACTCAATGAGGAAACTAGAAAGGATCACTTTCTACTTCCCTTTATAGACCAGATGCTGGAAAGATTGGCAGGACATGCATATTATTGCTTTCTTGATGGATATTCGGGTTATAATCAAATAGTGGTTGATCCAAGAGATCAAGAAATGACATCATTCACTTGTCCATATGGAGTTTTTGCTTACAGGCGCATGCCTTTTGGATTGTGCAATGCCCCTGCAACTTTCCAAAGATGCATGTTGTCTATTTTCTCAGACATGATTGAAAAATTCATTGAAGTCTTCATGGATGATTTCTCGGTTTTTGGAAATTCCTTTTCTAATTGCCTTAATCAGCTTTCCTTAGTGTTAAAAAGGTGCCAAGAGACAAACCTAGTTTTAAATTAGGAGAAATGCCATTTTATGGTAACAGAAGGGATTGTCCTTGGCCATAAAATTTTTGAAAAAGGCGTAGAAGTAGACAAAGCTAAGGTGGAATTAATTGAGAAATTACCTCCACCTAGTAATATCAAGGCAATTAGGAGTTTTTTAGGCCATGCTAGTTTCTACAGAAGGTTTATCAGAGATTTTTCCAAAATTGCAAAACCTTTGAGCAACCTATTAGTCTCTGATACACCTTTTGTATTTGATCAAAAGTGCACACTAGCATTTGAAACACTGAAAAGAGAGCTTTCCTCAGCACCTATCATTGCCCCACCAGATTGGAATTTGTCTTTTGAACTGATGTGTGATGCATCAGACCTTGCTGTTGGGACAGTGCTTGGACAGAGGAAAGACAATTTAGTGCATGTTATATATTATGCCAGCAAGGTTTTGAATGAAACTCAAAGGAATTATACCACTACTGAGAAGGAACTATTGGCAATAGTGTTTGCATTTGATAAGTTTATATCGTATCTCATTGGATCTAAAGTTATTGTTTTCACTAATCATGCAGAACTAAAATATTTACTTGCAAAACAAGAGTCAAAACCAAGACTAATAAGGTGAATTTTGCTGTTGCAGGAATTCAACATAGAGATTAAAGACAAGAAGGGAGTGGAGAACAAAGTAGTAGATCATTTGTCCCAAATCCCATGTGAAGAAGGTAGCACCCACAAAACAAGTGTCAATGAATTCTTCCCTGATGAGCAATTAATGCTGGTTCATAAGGCACCCTGGTTTGCAGATATTGCTAATTTTAAGGCAACTGGGAACTTCCCTTCAATGATCAACAAGCATCAAAAGAGGAAACTCATCAATGATGCAAAGTACTTCATTTGGGATGAGCCACACTTATTCAAGAAATGCTCGGATGGATTGCTCAGAAGATGTGTTTCAAAGGAGGAAGGAAAGGAAGTCTTATGGAATTGTCATGGATCCTGCTATGGTGGCCATTTTGGAGGAGAGAGAATCGCAGCAAAAGTCTTGCAGTGTGGGTTCTTTTGGCCTAGCATCTTCAAAGATGCAAGAGAGTTAGTGAAGAATGCAATGAATGTCAACGGGCTGGAAATTTGCCCAAAAAGAATGAAATGCCACAATAATTCATCCTGGAACTTGAGTTGTTTGATGTATGAGGGATTGATTTCATGGGACCATTCCCAACCTCATACTCAAATAATTATATTTTGGTGGCAGTGAATTATGTATCAAAATGGGTGGAGGCCATTGCAACCCCTACAAATGACAACAAGGTGGTTCTGAACTTCATCAGAAAGAATATCTTCAGCAGGTTTGGAGTTCCTAGAGCACTCATCAGTGATGGAGGAAGCCATTTTTGCAATAGACCATTAGAGAACCTCCTCCTAAGATATGGAGTGAAGCACAAGATTGCCACACCCTATCATCCCCAAACAAGTGGCCAGACAGAAATATCCAACAGAGAGCTAAAAAGAATCCTGGAAAAGACAGTGGGAGCTTCAAGAAAGGATTGGTCAAAGAAGCTTGATGATACTCTTTGGGCATACAGAACAACCTTCAAAACACCAATTGGCATGTCCCCATATAAATTGGTGTATGGTAAGGCTTGTCACCTGCCATTAGAGCTTGAACACAAGGTTTTCTAGGCTCTCAAGTTATTGAACTTTGATAACAAAGCTACTGGTGAAAGGAGGCTCTTGCAACTGCAAGAATTAGAAGAGTTCAGATTCCAAGCCTATGAAAATGCTAAAATGTACAAAGAAAAGGCAAAGGAAAGATATGACCTCAAGATGGCACCAAGAAGTTTTGAGGAAGGACAGAGAGTGCTACTCTACAACTCCAGACTAAAACTGTTCCCTGGGAAGTTAAGATCAAGGTGGTAAGGCCCTTTTGTTATCACTAAAGTCTCACCTTATGGATACATAGAGATCATGGAAGAAAGCTCACAACAGACCTTCACTGTGAATGGACATAGACTCAAACACTACTTGGGTGACATGGTAGAAGAGTCCAAGATAAAATATAGACTCACTTGAGAGAGAAGGACGTCAAGCTAGTGACGATAAAAGAGCGCTTGTTGGGAGGCAACCCAACCAAAGGTAATTCGCCTTTCATTGCTAGTCAATAACAGTAACTAAATTCTCTGTATTGCAAGGAGCTCAGTTTGCTGTTGCACACCAAAGAAATCTAAGGGTAATTGTATAATTCTAAGTTTGGTGTCCCACCATGGATTGCATGAAGGACGCAATGCACCCTAGCATAATTAGTTGTCAGCTCCAAACAATCAGGGAAATTACTCAAAAGTGTTTGTTTTCCAATTCTTGTTTGTTATTTAGTTCCTAGTTGTTTTCTAGTTCATAGGTTACTTTCTTAATAAAAGTACTTGAAGTTCTCTGCATAAGATCCAATTGGCTGCATAAGGCAAGAAACTAAGTTTGGTGTTCACACACCAATCTAAGTTTAAAAGCCTATAAATATACATGCATACTAGCAACCTCTCAAGTGCTTGGGGAACAAGCAGCTTTCAGTAGCCTTTGTAGGAATTCAATCAACCCTTGGAAGATCTATGCATTATCATCAAAGGACAAAAAGAAGATCACTAAAGCCACAGATGATGATAGCAGAGAGGAAGCAACTAGAAAGCACCACCAAGAGGTTGTATTGTTACTTAATTCCATCAGCTTTGAAGTACTTTGAATTGGAAGCCTGAATGTTCACATGTTAATAGTTAACTTTTAGTTTTAGTCATCTTGCATCCTGTGTGTTTAATCTTGCAATAAGTGTGTTAGCCTAAGTGTGTGTGCTTTCAATTTCACCTATCTAAATGTTTGTCTTGTCCCCTGAGCCTTTTCAATTTCAATAAAAGAAATGTTTGAACAAATAAGTGGAATAGTTCCTTTTTAGCAAGTAGCAAAGATAACAGTAAGTGGAGGTGCGTGTTTGATTGTGTAGTAGCTCACTTACAAATGAATAAAAGGATAGATTGCTCTATTTCTAAGAGAAAGTTAGCCTACTGTCTATGAATCTTAGTAAATAAAAGTCCTTGGTCGAAAAGGGAAACAAATAGAAAGAAAGAAAAGAAAAGCCAAAGTGGCAGTAAAAACAAAAGAAAGCAATAAATAAGGCTAGACACCAATAGCTTGGAGCTTAAGACATATGCCTGTGGTGTCGTTGTACTAGGATCTGCTTGGATGATTAGGTTTTATGGAGTGCTTTAACACTTGGTAACTTGGGTTAACTAACCCAGGATTATCAACCAAAAGTTCATTATCAAGAGCAACCTAGTTACAAGACATTTAGTAACCCAAAGAGGTGCTGGGCATCAATGTTCTAAGAAGAAATGTGAGCCAAGTGTCTGTAGTGAATAATGTGTGAGTGCAAATAAGCTAAGAAAATGCTACACACAGGACACTGAGCTAAAGCTTACAGGAAAGAAAATGAAGAAAAGCAATTACCAAGGATGAGTAAATAATGAGAGGTCATAGCAATGTGTTAATTGATGCTTGAAGGAGACAATATATGCCAAAAGATCAATAAGAAGTTAGCTACTGCATTTTCTGCATAAAACCCCATCAACTATGAAATAATGCTTGCTGATGTGAATACTCCCTTCTGTTTCATTCCTTTTTCATAATAATTTAGTACTTGCTTAGGGACAAGCAAGATTTAAGTTTGGTGGTGTGATGCCAGGGCATCTTAGGCTAGTTTCACTAGCCTTTTTCTTTGTTTTTGATAGGTTTTATGCACTTTCTTGAGCTATAAGTAAGCAAATTGGGTAGAAATTCGTGTTTGCCTATATTCATTCAACCATGAGTAATTTGATGCAATTTCATGATGATTTATGCTATGATTGCTTGTATGCTAAGAATGATAAGAATTCTCATGACTTTAGCAAGGCTTTGATGCATTCATTGGCTAATGATAGGTGAAGGAAAGCATGGAGGAATGTTGAAGAAGGAGCATGAAAATGATGAAAAGGAAGCAACGTTGGTGGCCAAGTTGGACCACCAACGTTGCATCAAACGTTGGAAGAGAAATAGAGCACCTCTCTATAAACACTGCTGATGCTCACGTTTGAGGTAGCGTTGGACATCCAACATTACCCCAACATCATAATGAAAATTCAATTCTGGAGCTAAGGGAATTTTGGCTGACGCGTACGCGTGAAAAAAAGCAAAATTTGATATCCGCGCGCAAGCGTGCGTCACGCGTTTGCGTCAAAATCGAACGTTGGAGGTCCAACGTTACCTCAAACGCTAGCCTCCAACGTCCGCGATACTTAGCCCAAAATTTTGATTTGAAATTTTTGAAATCGACACGTACGCGTTAGTGACGCATACGTGTGGATTGAAAATAAGGCAATGCACGCGAAAGCGTGGTGTACGCGTACGCGTGACTAAGAAAAATCTCAGATTTCACGCGAGAGCGTCAAGCACGCGTACACATGGATAGAAAAAAAAGACAGTTTACGTGTTAGCGTGCAGTACATGCATGCGTGATAATGCCAACATTGGAGGTTACGTTAGGGGTCCAACGCTGAGGCCATCGTCCCCTGAAGCTGAAAAGTGAAAATATTTGCATCCACGCGCACGCGTGAAGCACGCGTACGCGTGGATGTGCATTTTTGACCCTTTTGCACGGATGCGTGAAGCACGCGTACGCGTGGGTAAGCTGAACGTTGGCCCTCCAACGTTAAGTCAAACACCAATGACAGCAAGCTTTCTGGTTTTTGCTGGTCTGATTCAAAGTGGCGTTTGAGTCAACGTTGGCCCTCAAACGTTGACTCAAACATGTAGCATCAGAGTTCCAAGTTTCAAACAGATCTCTTCTCAACATCAAGGGAAACCAATTGGAGCCATCTTCAACCCAACTCCATCAAGGCCAAAAGCCCAATTCAAAGCTTGAAGATTAATAGAAGAAAGTGTATAAATAGCTTAGAAATTAAGTTAGGGGGACTTTTTTTTCCAATTTCTTCGTTTTTTTCTGAGTTTTCATTTACCGCACTTTGAATTTGAGAATGTATTTGACAATTCCAATTTCTATTTTTAGAGCTATGAACAACTAAACCCCTTTTCATTGGGTAGGGAGCTCTGTGTAATTCAATAGATCAATATTAGTTTTCATTCATCTTCTTCTTTCTTTTCTCTTGATTTTACTAGAAAGCTTTCGTTCTTCATCCAATTAGATAGTTATCTTGGGAAAGAAGCTATTCATAATTGGATCTCCTCGGAACCTTGGAAGAGGAATGAGGAGATCATGCTAGAAATACTTTATCACATTGGATTAGATTGGGGTTTGGATGGATATAGTGACATGTAATCCTACCAACATTTTGATATATGAATTTGTGTGGTATAATCAGTGACCAAACTTCATCTCTTCCCATGAGCACTTAAATCAAGGAATTGGGCAATTGTTCATGCTTAGTGAGATTGGTGAGCCAAGGAATTAGGATCCAATCACTTAAGATTGCCAAGGAGATCAATGAATGTATTGATTGTGGAAGAGTTGAAAATGAATTTGATCCAGAGAATTATACATCTCCTGAACCCAATGAATTCCCCCATCTCTGATCTACCCATTCTATTTACTTTCTGCCTTTAATTTCATGCTAATTCCCACTTCCTATTTAATTTCTTGCAATTTAAGCTTCTGCACTTTAATTCCTTGCAATTTAATTTTCTGTTCCTTTAATTTCTTGCAATTTAAGTTTCCCGCCAATTTTACTTTCTGCAATTCTCAATTCAATTCTGATTTTGCTCGACTAGCATAATTCTCCAATTATAATTGATCGATCTACCAATCCCTGTGGGATTCGACCTCACTCATTTCTGAGCTTTTACTTGACGACAATCCGGTACACTTGCCGAAAGAAAATTGGTCGAGAGAAAGTTTTCGCGCATCAGAACTTCGGCCTACAAAAATAGCACTCCTGTAAGTGAACTTCGGCTTACAGAAATGGCAACTCTCTGTAGGTGAACTTCGGCCTACAGGAATAACAACTTACTGTAGGTGAACTTGGGCCTACAGGACCTCTAGGGCCAACGGAAAAGTAGTAGATGAATATACAATAGAATATCATGCCACAAGGCTTAACTCTTTATTTTTACACTCTTTTCCTATATGTTATTTGTTATATTACTCTTCTCTTTATATCTCTTTACTCTGTTCTGGTTTCTCTTTTATCTGTATCTCTTTACTCTGCTCTGGTTATTCTGTTCTCTGTATCTCTTTACTTTTCTCTGATTACTCTTTCCTTTATATCTATGTTACTCTTCTTCTCTTTATCTCTTTCCTCTACTCTGATTATTCTGTTCTTTGTGTTTCTCTACTCTGCTCTGATTTCTCTACTTAACATATATTTTTAAATCTTATATAAATTTTGGAATGAATAGTTAGCCTGTCCCAAGTATAGGTTCATTAAGTCTATACTGAAATAGTTTAAGTTTTCATATAATACCTAACCCTAGTCGCAACTCAAGGACTAACTATGTTGCCCTAGTTCGTTCACTAATCTCTGTCTGATTTTCTGTTATTAAAACTTTACAGAATTTTCTTTGGTTTTTATCTTTTCTTTAACTTCTTATCTCTTTAACTTTTAACCTTTTAAATTCACTTTTTACCACCCATAACTTTTAATATTTCTACTTTTAACCACCCTAACTTTTCGAAATTACAAAATAACCCCCAAACACCAAAATATTTACTTTCTTACCCTTTTCAAGATCTAAAAGGTGTTATTCATTGTTCTTCACCACACTCAAAGTGTTCTTCGTGTTCTTCATAAATTCTTCAAATTCTTTCTCTGTTTTCACCGGCTTTTCAATCTTTTTAGTAACCGATTTTTATCATAATTCATAATAAATTAGAAGCCACTAAACCCCCATATTTTCCACATGATTTTAACACAAATTGAACCCCAATTTTGGCCTAGGGTTTCATTTTTCCAGCAGCTCCAAGAACATGAACTCAAGGCTTGAATTTCATCAAATTTCATCAAAATTTCACCAAATTTTCACCAAGAATCAATCACGTATGGAACCAATTTTTAGCACAGCCAAATCATAAAATATTCACATAACTCAAACACAAATAATCAAGATTAATTTCATCAAACCCTACCTGGTTTTTCTACTCCTAATTTGGTTATACTTTCAGGTGGTCCTTAAGCACTTTTTCCTCCTAAATCACATCAAGAACAACTTTAAATCCAAACACCCTCAACTAGCCAAATCTTACTCAGAATTTTAGGAAGGGATATCTCACCTTAGACTTGCTAGAAATTAACATTTCTTGGCCCTCATGTCAAGTTAAGCATAATTCCTAAGGAAGAACATCAAGAAAACACATGTTCATGCATGTTTCCTTGAAAACCGAATTGAAGAGGGAGGGTGACAGCCATCTCACCTTATCTCCAGCCTTGATATGTTACATGGTTATGTAGAGGAAGAACAGAGGATCATTTTGGTGAAATCGGAGTTTTGATTTGAGTTTTAGTTCAGAAGAAATCAAGCTTTGAAGATTTTTGAACCAAGAACTTTCTCTCCTTTTTCTCTTGATGATTTTTGGACACAATGAGCAAATGAGGCAGCCTTGGAGGTATTGGGGGTGTAAGGTGAGTTGTGATTGGTTGGCTTAGAGGTGGGGTAAAATAATATTAAAATATCTCAGGTGTATAGCTACTAAAACTAGATGTATCGGAACACTTGTAAAAACATCTCTAAAAATTCTTTTCTGATCTAATAGCATAAATGACACTAGTAACATATTTATTATGAGAATAGAACATGTATTATAAGGCCTTAGCATTGCTAAAGTCATCAGAGAGTGCTGGTGCTAAGCTGCACCATTAAACTGTGAACCCGGTTAAACCGATTTTCTGTTTTTAACTAAAATCAACCAGGTAACCTTATAATATCATTCAAAAATCTTCTAATACTAATGTAATGATAATACTATACTATTATCTCTCTTCTCTCATGAATCGAGTCCGGTTCGTCAAACAGTGACTATTTACGAAAACTAGAATCAAAACTCCTAACCGATACAGTTCAAAAACTAGGTTCTTCATGACTACGTCATCGAGCTTGCTTCAAAAGAGGTTCTAGCTTAAGGATGACATAATGATAATGAGGATTGAGATGCTTGATGATACAACAGAGGTGTTCCCTTTACTGATCTTTCGGAGAAATCCGTGCCTTCAGAAAAGATCTCGCGTACTCGAAAAACTGGGTTGTTACATATGAAATAATATTCTTTGCGAGTGATCCCAAGTTATCAGTTATAGGTACAGCCCTCAACAGCTGTGTAACACTGGAAAATGTTCTGTGGTCGTACCACTATCTATCTGACTGCCTTAATGTAGCAATTGAACATACAAATATCTTTGGAGTTGCCTTAATACAACAAATGACCTTTCAATAGGCCCTCTACTTGTTCTTTAATCTCTTTATCATGTTACTATTTTCTCTTTGTCTCTTTACTCTGCTCATATTACTCTTTTCTCTTTTATAATCGTACATAAACAAGTGGGACAAAACCCACGTCCTTGCCAACAACTTCATAAACCAAATATCTTTTCTCAAAAGAATCATTGAAGCTATTATCATTAAACAAGCCTTAAATATTCATTTTGATTAAGTCCTTATACTTTTATAAAAATTTGGACATAATCTCCTCTGAAAATAGGACTTAGCCACCCTTATAGGTCCCCTCTTTCTCAACATTTCACTAGCCTTTTATCAGCAATTGTCACAACAATATATTCTCAAAAAAATTTGATAATAGTATAAAAAATCTATTCTTAAATCTCATATTCAAGGTTGTCACCAAAACAACCTCGACAGTTGATAAACCCATTTTTTAGGGTTTATCTTGTGTTGAATTTATAGGGTTTTGTCAACTTTTCTCCCATGTATCCAATGAAATAGCATGGTTTTGTAAATTCTCCTTTAATTGTGCTTAAGAGTGAAAACATGATTTTTAGGTCTTAAAATAAATAAATTTAATAGACCTTGATTCTATTAGATGCCTGGATATGTTTGTTAAGTGATTTCAGATTTAGGAGGCAAGAATTGGATTGAGGGAATGAAGAAAAAGCATGTAGAAAATGGAGAACTCATGAAGAAATGAAGGAATCGCAAAGGTGTCAAGCCCAACCTCTTCTCACTTAATTGACCATAACTTGAGCTACAGAGGTCCAAATGATGCGGTTCTAGCTGTGGTGGAAAGTTAACATCCAAGGCTTCAAAATGATATAAGATTTGCCATAGTTGCATTGCGTTTAGGGGCACGCACGCACACTATACGCGTACATGCCGATGGTTGCACATGATTCACTTAATGCAATTCGTGGCCAGCGATTTTAGAAGCCTTGTGGGCCTAATCCAACTCATTTCTGATGCTATTTAACCCAAGGATTGAAAAGGGATGACACACATTGCACACTTAGTCATTATTAGTTTAGTTTAGATTAGTTTTGGAGTGAAAGTTAGTTTTAGAGAGAGAAGCTCTCACTTCTCTCTAGGATTAGGATTTGGTTAGATCTAGATTAGAATTTCTTAGATCTAGGTTAATTTCATGTTTAGATTTACTTTTCCTCTATCAATTCTTCTTTTTCTACTTCTCCTCTCTCTAGTTTTGTATTTCAATTCTTGTAATTCTCTACTTTTATGTTGATACACTTTTGTTCTTTCCTTTTTCTTTTAATGCAATTTATGTTTTCATGTTTTTTTATTGTTCATTTGATTTGTTGTTGTTTAATTCCTTGCAATTGAGTAGTGTAGATTTACTTTCCTTGCAATTTTACTATGCTTTCCTTTTGTGCCTTCCAAGTGTTTGATGAAATGCTTGGAAGGATGTTATAGTAGAATTTTATGCTCTTGGCTTGGGAAGGTAACTTAGGAACTCTTGAGTTACTAATGTCCAAGTGATTGATGATTATGAGCCATTAACAGATATCACTAATAGAATTGGTGGAGAACTAGGACTTATGGACTTGGATTGATATAGCTCATTTGACTTTCCTTTACCTAGTTAGAGGATGACTTAATGGGATTGATCCTTGCCAATTTACCAAGTTTTCCATCAACCATACCACCCCTTCCTAATACCAGTATACCTCCATAAACCACTTTTCTCCGAACACTCATACCAACTCCCGATACAACTCCTGTACCGAGTATCCGTATACCACCACCAAGAACTTTCAGTGTTCTCCTAAGTGGTATCGGTAACCTAACTATACGTAGTATCTTACCGAGAAGAAGTATCACATAACCACCTCCAACAACGGTACTTCTAACTAGTATACGTATACCGAGGAGGGTGGAAACTAACAGGGTAGGAACTATGTGTAGGAGTAACTTCGGGAGTAAAGGATGTTGTATCAATCTTGGTTCGAGTATCGGTTTCACTCTTAAGTACTATCGTTTCTGTTTTTATTTTCCGTGTTTTTGTTCCTCTATTTTAGATCGATGATTTAGTTTGTTCGTTTGATAAGTGTTATAAGTGTATACATGTTATTGGTTATTGTATTGTGGTAACGTTAAGGGACCGTTGCCGCGGTAAAATTACTTACCTAAACACTACCAAATCTTAAAGAGATTACTTAAGAGTAACGTTCATATCAAAGATTTGGTTAGTTATTAGGAAAAGTATGTTTTTAAAACAAACAGTGTTCATTGTTTGGGGATTATTAGGATTATTGGTTTCATAAATTTGGAGCCCAGTAGAGAGTTTCCTTAACGTCCCATCACAAGAACAATAACCAATACTCAACGTATAAAAACCCCAAAACTATTCTCTGTACTTTCTATTTACCGTTCCTTCATTTGATTATCGATGTTTCCAGAACCGTTCCAAACCACCAGTTCCTAGAGATAGGAATAGTGATTGGTATTGTACTT
>NC_029793.2:78341160-78355770 GCF_000816755.2 Arachis ipaensis | reverse complement strand
TCTTGAGTTACTAATGTCCAAGTGATTGATGATTATGAGCCATTAACAGATATCACTAATAGAATTGGTGGAGAACTAGGACTTATGGACTTGGATTGATATAGCTCATTTGACTTTCCTTTACCTAGTTAGAGGATGACTTAATGGGATTGATCCTTGCCAATTTTCATGTTATGGTTAGTGATAAGGATAGAGATCCTTGACCACCAAACCTTGCCAAGACCTTTGTAGCTATTAGTTTACTTCCTTGCCATTTATCTTTCATGTCTCTTATCAAAACCCCAAAAATATGCAACTCATAACCAATAACAAGAACACTACCCTGCAATTCCTTTGAGAGATGACCCGAGGTTTAAATACTTTGGTTATTAGGATTATTAGGGGTTTGTTACTTGTGACAAACAAAATTTTTGTATGAAAAGGATTATTGATTGGTTTAGAAACTATACTTGCAATGAGAATTCATTAGAGAAATTCTAAACCATCACAAATCCATTCATTAAAATGGCGCCGTTGCCAGGGAATTGCAATGGTGTTATGTTATTGGTTATTGTACATATGTGAATATTGTGAATAGTTTGCTTGTTTGATTTAGTAGCTAGATTTTATCTCCTTGTTTTTGTGCCTTTTATTTTTGTCTTTGCTATCATGAATTCTCACTTTGGCTATGAGCTTGGTTCTAACTATGTTGTAGGAAATGAGGGCTTCAATGAGGATGTGTATCAAGGATGGGACAATCAAAGGTGGGAGGAGCCATATGCATATGATCAATCTTCATGGCAACAACCTCCACCAATACACTATGAAGAAGAGCCATTCTATGATGCATATCAATCCAATGGCTATGGTGAATCCTCTTGTGACTTTCAAGAACCACCACCATATGCCTATGAGCCATGTCCTCAACATAGCCCTCAACCATACTCACAAGCCTCTTTTCACCAAATACCTCCATATGACCATAATCCTTCCCCACCATACCAACTACCTTTTGAACCATATGAGCCATACATGGAACTGCCATTCTAATACCAATATCCCCAAGAACAACCTCAATATACACCACCACATCCTTATCAAGAAGAACCACCTTCCTATCATGAACCCTTTCTCCAAGACAATGAACCCTCTTATCCACCCCAATCCTCAATGGATGAAACCCTTAGCCTTATACTTCAAGGACAAGGAGAAATGTAAAGGAAGACACTAGAATTTGTGGCTACCTTGACCGAGGTAGTATGCCGGTTAGCCTCCCAATACTTGAGCACTCAAAGCACTCCCATGATCACATGTGGAGAATCAATTGACGAGCGTAGCATGAAGGAAAGATTGGAAACTCCGGTGGAGAAGGAGGAATGCTATGTTGTGTTAGAACAATTGGAGAAGCCTATGATCATTAAAGAAGAGGAAGAAGTGGTTGAAGACCTAGGAGATGCGGAACCTCCATAGGAATCTAGAACCATAGAACATATCTCCAAGAAGATTGAATTTGATGTTGAGGAGGAGAGTGCACAACCTCCAAAACAATTCCCGAATGAAGACTTGGAGGGAATGAAGCAAGAATCAAGTTCCCTTGGAGATGAAGATCATGCATCCAATCTTCTTGGTGGTGAATCCTTTGAACTTGAAGAACCTTCTCCCAATGACATAGAAAGCAATGTAGAGGTAGACTTTTCTCATCCTCTCATTTATGATTTGAGTGATGGAGAAGAGATAGATGAAATTGATGAACAAAGGATTGAAAGTGAAGAAGTTTGTCAAGAGGTGGAAGTGATCAAGGAAGAACATAAAGGAGTAGAGCTTGCAAGGACATTGGAAATACCTCTCTCCCCAAGCCATCACCATCCATTCTTTCATTCAAGTGGGTAAATTCCTTATACTTAAGCTTTATTATTCCCCTTGAATATGGTTTGCTTGAGACGGATGGTCAACTTTAAGAGTAAAAGGGAGATGGCTAGTGGTTGGAAATATTATTCTAGGTTCATTATGGTTGCACGTTCAAAGTTTGATTGCAAGATTTAGTGTAGAACTAGAGTGCATAGGTCTAGAAGGATGTTTGGTTACTTCATTGAGAATTCATCTTGCTTGCCACCCGGACGAATTAATGAGATTCGACATACAGACGGGTGTGAAAATAAAGTGTGGGATCCTGGATTACAAGATGAGGACCACTTTTAGGAGCCCATGGTTTGTGAGGAACTCCACCCAAGCTTGGAGTTATTAATTTTTAAGAATGGTGCTTATTGGAGACTCAAGCATTGGTGGATGTTCCAAGATGATTTTAAGCACAAGCCACCTTGAGAGGAGCTTCCCATAAGTCCAACTTAAGGACAATAAACAAAAGTGCTAGGTGGGAGACACCCCACCATGGTAAACTTTTTCATTTTTCTCTTTTGTAAATATTGGTAGAATAGGTTTGATTTCATGTTTAGTTTAGTTAGTTGAGTATATTTGGTAGTATAATATGTCAAATAAGGTTTTAGGGTGTTTTGGTAGCTGTTTGGAGGTTTGGAAGGCTTGGTTTGGTGCAAGAATTTGGAAAAATTTTGAAAAACAGGGCACCAACCCACGCGTGCGCGCACTTGGCGCATACGTGTGACCCAAGCATTTTCGACCATCCACACGCACGCGTACATGGCGCGTACGCGTGGATGCAAAAATTCCACCCCCAGCCAAAAACCCGAGAGTTAGGCCTGCACTGTGCAAACATTGGGCCTAAGGCACAAACCAAACCGCGCGCGTCGATAGTGCCACCTGTCCTCCTGGTACATTTTCCAGAGAGTTGGGCCAACCTTGGGCTGACGCTGAGCCTTGCGCCTAATCCTAGCCCATGCGTGCATGCACCTGGCGCGTACGCGCCCTTCAGCCAATCTGCGTATCGGCGCGTAAGCGTGCATGACACGTCGGCGTCGTAAAAAAAAAGATTTTTTTTCTCATCTTCCATTTTCTTTTGTTCATTGCATTTGTATACTTTTATTCTTTGCATTTCAATTTTGTTTTTATAGCCTGTTTTCATTTTATTTTCTAAGTTTTTCATTTTAATAATGGTGTTAAATTCTCTTACTCAATTGTTGAGAATTTCTTGCATTATTTTGGTGCTTCATGACTTGTTGCATTAATTGTAATATTTGTTCCACACACAAGATTAGTGCCTTAGTCCGTCCTAATTCATTATCCTTTGTTTTTGTACTTCATCATGATTGAGTTAGGATGGGACCAAATGCTCTCATGCTTATCATTAATCTTGTTCGTGTCAATTCTTATTTGATCTTGATGCTCAATATGCTCTTCATGCTTTGACTTTACTCTTGCATCAAGTATTAGTTGATATGCCTTTGCTTATATTGCTTTCTCATCTACATGTTGTAGCTACCATGTAGTTGAGAACCTTACTCTTATTTAGCATTAGCCCCCGCCTATGTTCTATTTGCTTTGATATCTTTGTTATGGGCTTAATTTCTTTCTTTTTTCTCCCTTTTTAGGCTGGCCACCAAAAAGAAGAAAAAAGGAAAAGTTTCTAAATGGGGCAACAAACAAGTCATCCGCACAACCTTTTGAAGAAAACTCATCAGTTGTAACGACCCATCCACCTTGCTCTTCTTTGCATGCACCGAGGACGGTGCAATCTTCAAGTGTAGGGAGGTCTTCTGACCGATCTCCATGGATAACAATTCCTTTTTCAACACCAATATTAGTTAGTTATTGCATTGCATGATAGGTTGCATGTTAGTTAGAATTTGTACATATTTTTACCACTTCTTTCTTATTAGGACTACTTGGTTAGGGTGATGATTTCTTTTCCAAGAAACTGTTTTTAGGGCACCCTACCAATTTGAAAAAAAATGTTGTTGAACTTGCTTGAGAGAATTTATTTTGGAACATGGTTTTGAGCTAAGAACACAAGCTTGTGAGTTTTGAGCCTAATTGCGTGGTTACATTTTATAACCACTTATTTTCCTTCTTATGTGCATTGTTCTCTTTCTATGATTGTGATCCTTGATTTGTTTAATTCTATATGTCCACTTATTCCTTGTATTCATGCACTTATATGATTGAGGCCATCATTTCATTTAGCTCACTTACCCAAATAGCCTACCTTTTATCTTCCATTGTTAGCCAACTTTGAGCTTACGCTTAACCCACTTGTTCTTAATTTAGCACATTACAAGCCTTAAAGTGAGAAAAAAAAATGTCCTTAATTTGGATCTTTGATTAGCTTAGGCTAGTATGTTTGAGTATCATTCAAGTGTGGGAAAACTTGGGATATTGGTTGGGATAAAAGGGTGTATGGTATTGTTGTTGGTAATATTGGGAATTGGGTACATACTCATGTGTTAATTAAATGTAAAACCATATGCATTGATACTTTGTATATACTTCATTGCAAAAAGAAAAAAAATGAGAAAATAAAAAGAAAGAAAAAAATATACGTAGATATCAAAAGAAAAAGAAAAAAATAGAAAGAAAAGAAAAAGAAAAAGAAAAGCAATAAAAAGGGACAAAATGCCCCAAGTGAAGCTCAATAATAATCAATGCATATGTGTTGTGATCAAGGAAAAAAATGCATGAGTATGTGAAAAAGTGAAAAATGGGTAGTTAAGTTTGTTTAGAATTGTATAGGTTGCTATATAGGTTAGGTGGGAAGTTTAAGGTAATCAAAGATTCAAATTTCAAGTCCACTTGACAAAATATGCATCCTACCTTGACCCTAACCCCATTACAACCTATGAAAAGACCTCATGATAAATGTGTGCATGCATTGAATAAATGTTGATTGTTAGATGAAAAACAAATCTTGGAAAGCATGATTAGGGGAGAATTGAGAGAATCGACCCTATACACTTGAGCGAATAGAGTGCAAACACTTCCGGCAAGGGTTCGATGCTCAATTCCTTGATTCCCGGCTTTCATGAGCATTCTTCTTGCAAGTCTACTTGAACTTCATTTTTATACTTGAATTGGTAGGATTCATGAGTCGTCATATGACCTTAGCCCTACCCGTTTATACATTCTCTTGGAGGATCGATTTATTTTTAACCAAGTAGGTAGAATCATTTTGTATTTAGTTGCATTCATATAGATAGATGCATTTAGGTTATTTGCATTGAATAAATGTCCATACCCCTTCTCTTATCCTTCTTGGTTTAGCATGAGGTCATGCTATGGTTTAAGTGTGGGGAGGTTGATAAACCCCATTTTTAGGGTTTATCTTGTGTTGAATTTAGAGGATTTTGTCAACTTTTCTCCCATGTATCCAATGAAATAGCAAGGTTTTGTAAATTCTCCTTTAATTGTGCTTAAGAGTGAAAACATGCTTTTTAGGTCTTAAAATAGATAAATTTAATTCACCTTGATTCCATTAGATGTGTTGATATGTTTGTTAACTAATCTCAGATTTAGGAGGCAAGAATTGGATTGAGGGAATGAAGAAAAAGCATGTAGAAATGGAGAACACATGAAGAAATGAAGGAATCACAAAGCTGTCAAGTCTGACATCTTTACACTTAATTGACCATAACTTGAGCTACAGAGGTCCAAATGATGCAGTTCAAGTTTCATTTGATTTGTTGTTGTTTAATTCCTTGCAATTGAGTAGTGTAGATTTACTTTCCTTGCAATTTTATTATGCTTTCCTTTTGTGCCTTCCAAGGATTTGATGAAATACTTGGAAGGATGTTAGAGTAGAATTTTATGCTCTTGGCTTGGGAAGGTAACTTAGAAACTCTTGAGTTACTAATGTCCAAGTGATTGATGATTAGGAGCCATTAACTCTAGATCTCACTAATTGAATTGGTGGAGAACTAGGACTTATAGACTTGGATTGATATAGCTCATTTGACTTTTCTTTACCTAGTTAGAGGATGACTTAATGGGATTGATCCTTGCCAATTCTCATGTTGTGGTTAGTGATAAGGATAGAGATCCTTGACCACCAAACCTTGCCAAGACCTTTGTAGCTATTAGTTTACTTCCTTGCTATTTATCTTTCATGTCTCTTATCAAAACCCCAAAAATATGCAACTCATAACCAATAACAAGAACACTACCCTGCAATTCCTTTGAGAGACGACCCGAGATTTAAATACTTCAGTTATTAGGATTATTAGGGTTTTGTTACTTGTGACAAACAAAATTTTTGTATGAAAGGATTATTGATTGGTTTAGAAACTATACTTGCAACGAAAATTCATTAGAGAAATTCTAAACCGTCACAAATCCATTCATCAACAGTCCAATTTCAATTCTGTTTTTAAAATACCAAACGATTTCACAATTGCCAAACCTTATATGTCCAAGCGACCGTCTTGGATTAGGCTTTCTAATAAACCAAAAATCATAATTTTCTGATCAATCTAGGCTTAGAAAGAGAAGGAAAATCGTGACTGCTCTGTAGTGCTTAAAAATCAGAAAACAACAGCAACGTTGAATATTCAAAATTCCGTATAAAATCCAAATTAAATCCAATGGCCTTCAAAATTAATATGTTTCAGCTTAACTTATTCAGCTTTCTTTTTCAACTGGTTTCAGGTCAATACTATTTTCAGGTCAAATAACTAACTCAACGGCAATCAATGCAATATAAACCATCAAAATTTAAGATTCTCAACAAACACTCATCAACAGTTCACAATCCACATATAATCAATCATTTTCACAAAATCCACAAATTCAATGACAATCACAACCACAATTCAACATTCATATAACCAAATCACTTACAACAATTAAACCTATCTATAGTTATTTAATAAATTTGATAGGAATTCTTAAATTAAAACCGTTTAAATTTTACTCTCCTACCTCGATTTAGTCGAACCCGCATAGATTAAACGTGACAACTCCCTTTCTTTTTGTTTCATGGCAGCAGCGGTGACTCCCACGCAACCGGAACCGTAAAGGAAGCAACCGAAATAGCAACAATGTTAGTCTTCACAGCAGTGATCGAGGATGTAACAAAACAACGGATTCAAATTGGATCAAAATTAAGAGCAATCACAACCCTGGGGATCCCAAGACAACGCACATACTGGAATCATCTCAGAACAAGCATGGAAGTGATAGTAAAACGTGTAAATAGACCGTAATTAAAAAAAAGTCAAACCATAATCAAAGTAGTAGTGTCAGGCTCATCACAGCAACTCCAGCGTTGGTTCTCCGCAGTAGAAGGACGGCGGCACATTCTCTAGTGGAAATCAACAACGACAGTAGCGATGAGGCTCAACAACAGCAGCAGCAGAACCACTTCATAACACTCTATCGTCCAGCTTCTCCCAGCGACGGTAGTGGTAGGTCTTGAACAGAATTGGTAACAGTGGCGATCCAGGTAGAATCGACGGTAACGATTTCGACAGCGATGGCTAGGGCTCTATCAATGGCAAGACATGGCAGCGGTGGAACCTTCTTCCTTCCCCTCGTCGATATTGTCTTCTCCCTCGCGCACCTCTAGTTTTTGCGGCATCGTTCTCTCTCTACCTCTCCGCGATAGCAACAGTGGCAGTGGCTGTGACACCCACCATCACTTCCTCCTTCTTTTCCCCTCTCCTCTCTGCTTCGTTCTCCCTCCTTGGTTCCACTCTTCTCTGATTTTTCGTTTCCCCACTTTGAGCTTCCCCTGTTTCCTTTCTTTCCATTTCTGAACGTAGGTTTAGGGATTTAGGGTAAGAAATTTAGGAATTTTGTGAAATTAGGATTTTATTTGGTAATTGTAGAGTTATGGTAAAATATATACGAGTAGAATTTTGATCCTCTAAATTTTAAATTTTTATTTTAGCGGGTAAATTGTGATCTTTTATCCTTGAATAGTTTCTCTTTCATATTTTCTCTTGGTAGGTGAAATTCAGAATTTTAGAGGATCCAAATCTATACGAGTAATATAACAATTTTACAAAATATTCATGATAGAATAAAATTTAGAATTTAAATATAATACTGTAAAAATTAATTTCAAACACATAATTTTATTTATTCTTTCACCTTTTAAGAATAAAAGTTACTTAAATTAAATTGTACAATTCTTTCTTATTTTCAATTACTAAAATTATACAAAATATTCCAAAATAATAAAATTACCTAAGAATATTAATTGATTCAAAATGAATTTATCTCCGAGTCTCTTTAATTATTTCTAATAGAATAATTTCTAAAATTATTAAGTTTAAACTTAATAAGATAAAATCATAATTTATTCATATTTAGATTTTTCAAAAATGTGAGATGTTATATTCTATCCACCTTATAAAAATTTTTGTCCTCGAAAATTGATATAAGATGGAGAAAATTTTTATATTCACATCCCCTTTTGAGTATTTCAAAGAAATCAAGAAAATCATATAACATAAATAAAGAAGAAAATATATAAGTTGATGCAAGAATTTATAAAATAACTTAACGCAAATTAAATTTCAAAATCCAAAATTAAATATGCACAATATTTGTTCAAAACTCTTGACAAAGCATGATCACCTCCCCTCGTCACCTCAAAATTCCACGACTCCTTATAACCTCGTACACTTACCAGATTCACTTTCTTTGCACATAAATCACATTCCTAAGAACTAACACATAAGGGACACTAAAATTGAAAAGAGAGGGACAAATGACACAAATGGTATTTGCGAGAAATGGGAGGAATACTCAGGTTCGTAATTGAACGTGGATGGTATTTTCGCAAGCATTTGAAAGAATGCGTGAAATCATCAATAATCAAGGATGTATATAAGCAATGAAATGTATCGAAAGAAGGGTCAAATTGAAATCATAGGAAAGAATTTTGAATAAAAAGAGTTTCAATATGAACATAATAGGGAAAATAGTACAGCAATTTAGAACAATTTCAAATTGAAGTAGAGGGAATTAATTTATCCTTTTCAAAAGAAAATATTTAAGTCCAATATTTTTTAAAAGAACTAAACAAAGTATAAATGTTATATCATGTCCAATCAAATTCAAATTAAAATAAATTATGTGAAGTTTGTCAAACAAAGATTAACTAGAATAAAAGAAAATATCTTGCTTCAGGATGTTTGATGAATACAATACCTAGGTGCATAATTAAGTAAATATATATGCATAAAAATTCGAATAATGTTGGAGAAGGATCAAATTATATTTAAATGAGAAAATCTAGTATAAGGTGTTCTTGTAAAATTAATAAAAAAGTAAATAGTACTTTTAGAAAGAAGCATGTTTTAACTATGTAAAGAAATTATTTATTTCTTGTAGGAAAGTACTTATAAAATCAAAGGTTGTCGTATTCAGAATTCAAAGAATGGTTACAATCAGAATCAAACAGAAAAAGAATCAAAATAGAACTATTTTCATAAGAGATTTCAAAATAAGAATATCAGAAGAAACTACTAGCATTAATGTATTGCATCAAAACAAGGTCAAAGTTTTCATCATTCTTGTAAGGGAATATAAAGCCAAGGGTTGTAATTTAAGTAGGGTATGCATAAGTTACAGAATGTGAAGCAGGAGAACTAAATCGCATAATTAGCTTGCTATGAATCGCGACTCTTAAGATTTCAAATGGTTTAGGAATCAAGGATTATGCGTTGCACCAAAACTAATTCAAGATCAAATCTACAAATAAAAAATTTATGAACAGTGTCAAAGTTGAATGTTCCTTAATGGTTCAAGCAACAAGTAGGAACATAATCAAACAAGGATATGTATGAATGACAAGATATGATTGGAAAATATTCAGAACACATTCTAAGAAAGAGATCAAGAACTAGAGAGTCCAATACAATTGATAAAGAGATAACGTCAAGCACAAATAAAAGCTATATGTCAAAATGGAACTAATCTCTAAAACTTAATTTCTAACATTGCCCCAAAACCTTGTAATTTGCGTTACCTATTATTTCTATTTTGTCTTTGATAATCCATTAGTGTTCCCATATACATAAATCATTAATTTTAAGTTGGTCAAACTTAATATCATGAGGTAGGCAATGGTAAACTAATAACGTTAATCATCATACAGTCATGCATATAAAAAATAAATACTTGTTATTAGAACAAGTCATAAAGCATGACAGACACTCAGAGTATGCAATGAAACATAGTCAGTCTACTCTCAAGGCTCTACAGGAAGCCTGCTCTGATACCATATTGTAACATCCCTTCTAGCAAAATACCTTGCTTAAGTCATGGTATTTATACTAGAAAGAACATTACGTAACCTTTTCTAATATTAACTATTTAATTACTGAGCCTTTGTATCATTTTCGCGTTTCAGTTTTAAGAAAATACCAAAAATTTTTGTTTTTATGCTTTAAAGTCATATATCAATTATAAGCATTTCAAATAATAATAATCACATAAATACTATTGATAATAAATCTGATACAAAAGAAAAAAAATGGAACTCAAATACAATATACCATACCAACCCCTCTATGTAAAATGAAATCTCAAGGGACAATAACGACGAGCGGACTCTACGAAAGCAATTAAAATCACAAAGAAAACCTACTAATCACTCGCAGCTTCATATTGCGTCTTCAAACCTGTGTCACTGAAAGGGTAGAAAATTTGGGGGTGAGAACCAAACCCAAGTTCTCAGTAGAGGTCAAGAATGCCGTAAAAGTAAAGAATAAAACGCAAATAGTTAATTTAGTTCTACAATATTCATTTTCATTAATTATATAAAACTCCTTGAAATTACGTTGAAAAAGAATTGGATATTAGTTTATGTCAATCTCGATATGAATAATCAGCCTGTCCCAAGCATAAATTCATTAAGTCTATGCTGAATCAGTATGACTTTTCATATAATACCTAATCCTATGTGCAACTCAAAAAAACAAGCAAGTAGAACACAAACAGATAAATAGAACACAAACAAACAAAATAAGGAACAAAATAAAAAGCATAGGAAATATCACAGAGAATAATGCGCATACAAGATGATACATGTCTAGCCCAAGAACTGGTAATGAGCTCATTTGTTGGTTTCTACCAGCTCTCGACGTAACCCGAAACAACTGAAACAGGTAGTGGTGAAACCGGATCGGATCAGATCGGATATGGCCAAAATTTTGATCCGATCCGCACTATAATCATCAGATCGGATCGGATCGGATCGGATCCAACATCCGCAGTTTTTAAGTTTTGATCCGATCTGCACATTTGCGGCTCGGATCGAATCGGATAGCGGATATATTCGCAAAACACAAAATTATTTTTAAAAGCTTATTTTAATTAAAAAAATATCAATAAAATTCATTTTTCTATTCTTTTAAATATTTTATTCTTAAAATAATATTAAACATATTTTTCTTAAATAATAAATTAAAATAATACAACATATATGATAATTATTAGTTGAAATAAAACATAAAAGGAATATTTACTTATTTATTTCTTTATTTTTGTGGATACGCGGATATGCGGAACGGATATCTGGATACCTACACAAAATCCACGATCCGATCCTATTAGTGTGCAGATATGATCCGATCCGATAGCCTTGCGGATCGGATCCATATCCGCAATTTTTTTTATCGGATTCGAATAAACACTGCGGATATGCGGATCGGATCCGATCCATGAACACCCCTAGAAACGGGTATGGTTATTCCAGTAAGTATAAGTACGCTTCTCACTAATTGACATATGCCATCATATCCTCTATAAACAGACTCTGCTTTACAGGTGGCGACATTCCAGCCATGCATGAAATAATATCCTCTGCAAGTGATCCCAAGTTATCAGTTGCAGGCATAGCCCTCAATAGCTGTATAGCACTGGAAAACGTTCTGTGGACGTACCACTATCTATCTGACTGGCTCAATACAGCAGATGAACATACAAATATCTCTAGAGTTGCCTTAATGCAACAAATGACCTTTCAACAGGCCCTCTGCTTGTTCTCTAATCTTTTTATCAGGTTACACTTTTCTCTTTGTCTCTTTACTCTGCTCTGATTACTCTTTTCTCTTTTATAATCTTAAATACGCAAGCGGTATAAAACCCACGTCCTTGCCAACAACTTCATAAACCAAATATCTTTTTTCAAAAGAATCATTGAAGTTATTATCATTAAACAAGCCTAAAATATTCATTTTGATTAAGTCCATATACTTTTATAAAAATTTGGACATAATCTCCTCTAAAAATAGGACTTAGCCACCTTTACGGGTTCCATCTTTCTCAACATTTCACTAGCCATTTATCAGCAATTTTCACAATATATATTCTCAAAAACATTTGATAATAGTATAGAAAATTTATTCTTAAATCTCATATTCAAGGTTGTCACCAAAAAAACCTCGGCAGTCTAATTTCAATTCTGTTTTCAAAATATCAAATGAATTTGGAATTGCACAAACTTTATGTCCAGGTGACCGTCTCGAATTAAGCTTTCTAATAAACTAAAAATCATAATTTTCTGATCAATCTAGCCTTGAAAATAGAAGGAAAATCGTGACTACTCTGCAGTGCTTAAAAACCAGAAAACAGCAGCAGCGTTGAATATTCAAAATTCCGTATAAAATCCAAATTAAATCCAATCGCCTTCAAAATTAATATGGTTCAGCTTAACTTATTCAGATTTCATTTCCAATTAGTTTCAGGTCAATACTATTTTTAATGAAAAAGTTACATAGCTTGAAAATTGGGTAAAAATAAGTTAAATCCGGTTTTACAAATCAGCAAGCTTGGTATCTTTCAACTTACATAACTTTTACTACAAAACTTCAATTAAGCTAAATTTTGGTTTAGAGACTCTTAACTTAACTAGCAACAAGTGTGCCTTGGTTGCAACTCAATCCTTAACTCCTAAAATTCTGAAGTTTTAGAGCAATAAACCAAGTTAATCAAATTTTAAAACAACATTGGTTTCGCTCCAGAACTTAGCTCGTAGGAGTCGCAGCAAGACAACCAAGTTGCTACCCTGTTCTAATTTTTTTGCAGCACGACAGATTCATCGACGTGACTTTAAAAATTTGCCACAAATTTTATATTTAACAAAAAGGCCTCAAATTTTCAAGTCCAATTCTCTATATTCCCAAGTTTAACCCAGATTTGGTCTGATGCAATTTCGATAATCACAAAATTAATTATATCTCTTCAAAGTTTCTAACTTCATTTAAAAGTAATGCAGAAAATCAGATTTTCAACAAAAAGTTTAATTGCTCAATATTCAACCTTCAATACCTTTCAAAATCAATTTCAAAACAATAACCAACCAAGTTCACCACCATTACAATATGTCAAATAACTAACTCAACGGCAATCAATCCAATATAAACCATCAAAATTCAGGATTCTTAATAAACACTCATCAACCATTCATAATCCACATATAATCAATCAATTTCACAAAATCCACAAATTTAATGACAATTGCAACCACAATTCAACATTCATATAACCAAATCACTTACTCATAATAATTAAACCTATTTGCCGTTATTCAATAAACTTTGTGGACATTCTTAAATTAAAACCGTTTAAATTAAACCCCCTAGCTCAATTTAGTCAAACCTGCATAGATTAAACGTGACAACTCCCTTCCTTTTTTGTTTTATGGCAGCAGCAGTGACTCCCACGCAACGGAACGGCAAAGGCAGCAACCGGAACAGCAATAATGTTAGTCTTCACAACAGTGACCGGGGATGTAGCAAAACAACGGATTCAAATTGGATGGAAATTTAGAGCAATCACAGCCCTGGAGATCTCAAGACAAGGCACATACCGGAATCAACACAGAATAAGCATGGCAGTGATAATAAAACGTGTAAATAGACCGTAATTAAAAAAAGGTCAAACTAGAATCAAAGTAGCAGTCTCAGGCTCATCACAGCAACTACAGCGTTGGTTCTCGGCAATAGAAGGATGGCAGCGCATTCTCTAGTGGAAATCAACAACAACAGTAGCGAAAAGACTCAACAACAGTAGCGGCAGAACCACTTCACAACGCTCTATCGTTCAGCTTCTCCCAGCGATGGCAGTGGTAGCCTTGAACAAAATCGGTAACGGCGGCAGTCCAGGATGAATCGGTGGTAACGACTTCGACAGCGATGGCTAGGGCTCCATCGATAGCAAGACATGGCAGCGGGGGAACCTTCTTCCTTTCCCTCATCAATTGCGTCTTCTCTCTCGCGCGCCTCTGGTTTTTGCGGGACCGTTCTCTCTCCGACTCTCCTCTTCGCGATAGCGATGGTGGCAGTGACACTCACCATCGCTGCCTCCTTCTTTTCCCCTCTCCTCTCTACTTCGTTCTCCCTCCTTGGTTCCTCTTTTCTCTGATTTTCCATTTCCCCCCCCTTCGAGCTTCCCCTTTTTCCTTTCTTTCGCTTTCTGAACGTAGGTTTAGGGAAACAAATTTAGGAATTTTGTTGAATTAGAAATTAGTACTTATTATTTATAAAAACTTAAATTTTGACATAAAATATTTTATACTAATTATATAAGTAAAATATTAAATTTAATTTTAATTAATAAATTTAAATAATTACTTAATTATTTATTTTAATATACAAATTTTAATTAAAATGTCATAATATAAATTTAAAATTTAAAATAAGTTAGTATTTATAAAATATTTTAATAATATAATAAGTATATATAAAATGAGATTGAGATTTTAATGGTTTATTG
>NC_029793.2:78266293-78341135 GCF_000816755.2 Arachis ipaensis | reverse complement strand
AATGAATTTATCTATGGGTCTCTTTAATTATTTCTAATAGAATAATTTCTAAAATTATAAAGTTTAAATTTAATAAGATAAGCAATTTATGCATATTTAGATTTTTCAAAAATGCAGAATGTTACAAGATGCATACGATGAAGAATAAGATTGGGAAGGTAATCAAAGCATTATGCAAGAAGGAATTCGAGACAATACTTCCTTAAGCAATCCTCGACAACACTACTCTCATTCACCAACTCGGAGAAGACTGGGATCTCCATAGGCCCCACAACATTCATAATATCACTCGAGAGTCCACCTTGGTTGTAACAACCCTAGTTTTTGAAAATCAAATAATTAGTTATTGGTGATTTATTTTAAGAAAATTATTTTACTAAAGGTGATTAAATAGAGATTCATGATAATTGAAGTTTAAATTAATTAGAATTTTTATATAAACTATATTAGATATTTGGTATGATTGAAATTATAATTTTGGTAATTGAAAAATAAGAAATAATTGTATAATTTAATTTAAATAAATTCTATTTTAAATGAATTATGTTATTAATTTGAACTCCTAGAAATTATTTTATTAGAAATGATTAGATTGATATTTATAAATACTTTAAGTTTAAGTCAATTAATATTTATGTACAATTTTTATTATAATTAATTATTTTATAAATTGAAATTAAAGTTTCAGAGATAGAAAAATAATAGAGATTTGTATGATTTAATCTAGAAAATTGATATTTGAATTTAAATTGTACTTTACAAAATATAATTAACTTGTTCATTTTATAATGTAAATTAGAAATAATTGATTGAACTTAACAATATATTGATAAATAATGTTCCTAAATATTTTTAAGATAGTATATTTGATTTTAAAATTATCCTACCCTCCAATTTTATCAAAATATCTATTCATATCTATCCATATTCTTTTATAAAATCGTAATTTCTAATCCTAAATCCCAAAATCCCCAAATTCATTCAGAAACCCTAATTTTCCCAATTCCTAACCCTAACAGATGCAGCCTCACCCTCCTCCTTCAACGGAACAAACACACACGAACTCACCTTCTCTCCCTTAGTTTTGCCGCGACATACACACACTCAGAACACCACACCTGCTCAGCCCATGCTCCTTCCGTCACACACCCACGTACTGTGAACGGAGTTGCATCTTGTCCAGCCTGCTTCGCCACCGCCGCCGTTATTATTGCCGACGAAGAGGGACGCCGTCGACGCTGTTCACGGAGGAAGGAGGAACCGAGCGAAACCCAGGGGAGGAGAGAGCCTCTGCTGCATCGCCACCGCGCCATTGTCGCACCGAGGCGTTGCTGTTGAAGCCACTCCTGCCGCTGCTGCTATTAGGGTTTGTTGCCGTTGATGAAGCTTCAGCCGCCGCTGAGGAAGGGAGCCCGAACGTCATTGCCGAACCACCGCATCGCCGTAGCTGTCACCGGGAAGGTTGTTGGAGCTTGCCGAGGATACGGTTCTGATTTTGAAGCAATTCATCCATGTCACTGCTTATCTTTATCCTCTATTCTGCCGCTGGGTTCCGTGAGTTGCCGGAGCCTCTCCCGCCATCAGAGCTGTTGTTTGGTTGATGCCGCTGCTGGAGCTCCGTTGAAGTTGGTCATTGTCGCTTAAGCCTCCCTAGTCGCCGTTGCCGTCCGAGCCGCCGCCAGTGGAAGTTGCTGCCGCCGCTGTTGTGTCTGCCGTGGGGAGAAACACGATGGTGGGAAAAGAACCTGTAACTGTCACTGAGCTCTGCCCCTATTTTTAGAATCTGAGAATAGCGCCACTGCCGCTGCTAGAGTTGATGTTGCTCTGCCTTTACTTTGAATTGTTACCGCTGCTGCTTGGCTGAAGCTAAGACCTTTCACCATCACTAGAGCTGCCCAGAATCATCATGGTAACTGCTAAGAGAACAAAACGGATGTTAGAACTGCCAACGGAGCTACTGGGTTTAGTGATTTCCGTGAGTTTCGACTTTGAGGTAGGGGATTTAACGTTCTTAATTTAGAATACCTACAAAGTTATTTGGATAATTGCAAATAGTTAATAATGATTAAGAGTTGATTAATTAATGTGAATTGTTTGGAATATGTTTGAGAATAGTTAGTTGAAGTGATTATTTTGAATTATGATTAGAATTGAATGTGGTTGTGGTTACTTTGAATTATAATTGAAATTATATGCGGTTGTGAAATGTGACTGAATTATTGATTCTGCGATGAATTGGTTGAGATTCTGATTTTGAGTGAATTATTGTCTTGTTTGATGTTGAATTGGATATTTGATGTATGGGAATGGCTGTGAAGTTTACTTGTGACTAGTTGAGATTGGTTTTGATGGTTATTGAAGGATTGGAACTAAGGGATTAAACTGTTTTGAGAACCTGTGATTTTCTGAGATAACATAGTAAACTTTAAGAGTATATAAATAATTTATTAATGGTTAGACTAATTTTCTGTGTCATGATTTATTGATTCTGACTTGGCTGTGATTGTGACTGGTTTCATTGTTGTAAGCGATTAATTGATGAGGTTGATTTTGGTTTGAGGCTATGCTTGTTACCTAAATTCTGGGTTACATTGATTTCTTAATTTGGTTGTTATTGTTGATTTAAGGTTAACTAGAGGTGATTTTGAGAACGGTTAAAGGATTGGAGGATGATTACTGAAATATTTTCCTAAAATGTGATCTTTAGAATAAAATGGTAACTTTGCTAATAACTAAAGAACTTTAAAAATAACTAGAAATATGAAAGGATGGTGTTTGGAATATTAGTTATGAATTCTGGAGGCTGGACTGATCTACCTTTAAAGGACGGTTTATGGAAACTCTGATTTTAAGTATTGTTAGGATGTCGATTGTTAAACTGATTTATGATGAAATGATTACTAAGATTCTGTTGTTGTGAAAACTGCTGATAAAAGGGCTGGTGATTTGTTGAGAAAGAGGGAACCCGTAAGGGTGGCTAAGTCCGAGTTTTAGGGGAAGTGCTGCCGAAATTTTATAAAATTTGAGATTTTATTTGAGAAGTTATTTTAGAAGATTTAAACTTCGATAATCATATTATTTGAGTTTTATTTAGTTAAGAAAATAATTATAATATTTTGAATTTGAATTACCAAGGAAGGGTTTATGTTTCGAACTTGAATTATTTAAGAAAGAAATTATGTTTTGAATTTGATTCAATATAGAAAGAGTTATGTTTTGGGCTTGAAATAAAGGATTACCTTTTTAGAAATTTGGTGAAATAATAGTATTTGAATTTGAATAGTAAGAGAGATGATTTTTGAATCTTTGTGAAGTTGGTAAACTTGAGAAAGAGTTTTATTTGATTACTTCTAATGAAAGGTTATGTTTTGAAAAGTGTTTAATGAATTTAAAAAATAAATGATTTTCTTGAGTCTTTGATAGAGAACGAAAATGAAAGAGAGTTTTAAAGTTGGCTTGACTAAAGATTGCCATAGCAGAGATTATGAACTGAATTGATGATTGAGATTTTTATGAACGAATGGTAAAGAGAAATGGCTTGAGCCAAGATATTGCAAAAGTGAAAGATGTAAAGTTTGTATAGTATGATTGAACAGAGAAAGAAAAAGATATTGCATAAGAATGTGAATGTGATGACGAATAATGAGAATGATAATGAATGATGGTAATGAGAATGATTATGTAATGATCTGATGCGTGAAGGCAGCCAGATAGATGGTGGTACAACCACTAAGAGCGCTTCCCCGGGATACTTAGCTATAATGCTATTCTGTAAATCAGAGGACTCTTACAGAGGTATCGAGAAAATACATAACTAGCATATGCTCCTGTAAGTCAAAGGACTCTTACAGTGAGTGTATGTGAGTGTGCTCCTGTAAGTCAAAGGACTCTTACAGTGAGTGTGTTGGGCAGACTAGCTCCGCCTTGTAAGTCAAAGGACTCTTGCGATGGGTGTTGCCAACAGGGAAGCCTTACCTGGTCAAAGGACTCCGGGTAACGTTGGGAGCGGGTATGTAACCGACAAATGAGCTCATTACCTGCACTAGGGCTAGACATGCATCATTCTTGTTTGCGCATTTGCATATGATTGGGTTTGCTCATTGTACTTCCCTGTGATTGTGCTGTTTGCCTTGTTGTGACTTGTTTGTATGTTGAACTGAATCTCTTGCTTGCACTATTAGTTTGTGAATGTATTAAATTGATTAAGAATTGATGTTTTGGTTGAGAATTAATTATGTGACTGATAGATGGTTAATGTGACTAGTTTCATATTTAGAATTTGTTTGAGTTTAGAGATTTTGAAGGAGGTAATTAATTAGCTAAAGTAAAACCAAAAGTATTTTCAAAAAGTTTTGATAAAAATATAGTTTCCTTGAGTATGTTAATTATTTTCATGTTAATCATTACTTTTACGGCATTCCCATTCCCTACTGAGAACGTGTGTTTTGTTCTCACCCCAAAATCTTCCACCCTTTCAGTGATACAGGTTCGAAGACTCAGTTTGAAGCTGTGGGCGATTGTTAGACCTTATTTATGAGTTAAGTTTTTGAACTGAGTTGTTTTCATAGAATTCCCTTGCCTTTGTTGCTTAAGATTTTATTTTATAAAGAGGGATAGGAGTTGTATCTAAGTTACACTTGAATTTGTTTGTATAATATTTACTAATAATTATATGATTATTATTATTTGGCGATGCTTGATATATGATTTGATAAATAAAAACAAAATTTTCTGGCATTTTCTACTAAAACTGAAACACGATATCGAACTAAAGGCTCAATAGTAAATAGTTAATAAAGGAAAGCAGGTTGGTAACGCCTTAATTTTGGTACGATCATGACGTTCTGGAAGTTGGGTCGTTACATTGGTAAATCTTGAAAAACTGACATAGCTCCTTTAACTTCCATTCCTTTCGAGCTCTCATCTTAATCCTTCAATCCTTTCAATATGTCCGACTTCATAAACTCTCTATTACCTCATAATATTCCAGTGAATTCCCGAGAATGACTATTCTTATCAACAACAGTTCACATAATTTAGTCTTGATTCATGTCCAATCGCCAACTCTGATTTCCGGCTAACTCACTCGAGGTTTCAAACTCACTCGTCATCAAGCGTCAACCAATTCAATCGATCTTATTATGTCAAAAACCTTAATAATCTGACATGTGCTTAACTACATTAATATAGCATTACCATCTCTCATTGTTCCAATCAATTAGCTAACTTATTACAATTCACTATCTTGTATGTATCAAGCTACTGAAAGCTTAAACCTCGACTTCAGGACATTTTTTTTCAAAACACAAACGTTCTAACTTACAGCATCCCAGACATACTAGTTTCACCTCTTCATCTATTAATCGTTCCCTGAAGAACTAACGCCTCGGTTCCAATTTTGTAGGGATCACGCACGACACTGTGATAAGTGTAAGTATGTTTAAAGAGACACAAATCTTAGAAAAAGAAAGAATAAGCTACAAGGAGAAAAGTTGCATAAATTTGAAAGGATACGTAATATCGCAACTAAGCAACAACATATAGGCACGAGAAAACGTCCTAAGAAAAAGGTCATCTCATATCTTAATAAGAAATTTGAATCCAAGAACTCCACAAGAGACAAGAAAAAGGTACTGATAAATTAGATTAAAGTAAGTTCAAAACTAATTAGAAGAGCATAAAGTTCACAATGATATAAAAGAACGGTTCGAATTAGAAGTAGCAACGAAGGTCAACTACCACAAAGTGTGCCAGAATGAAAATTAAATTACGAGAAAGAATCTGGAATCCAAAGAACTGTGATAGGAATAGTAGGCGGAGAAAAGGTGCATAGTTTTTGAAATAAGGCTTAGCTGAGTCAAGAAATACATAGTTTATAGAAAAATGACTAAAGTCGATCGCATTGTTCATAAAATTCATGAAAACGATTAGGAACACCATCATATAACATATTCACAAGGGATGGAAAAACTTAAGGAGGAATGAATTTACTTTTTCAAAAGGAAAATATGAAACCACATTTTTCAAAAGCAATACTAAAGGTATAAATAATGCACCACGTCAAAATAGATTCAAGTCAAAATAAATCATGCAAAATTTGTAAAATGAGAATTATTGGGCTATAAATTGAAACTTTTGGTCTCAAGAATCTTAAAGGATACTTAGGGGCATAATCATATAAGAATCATGCATAAAATCACAATAAAGTTGGTAGAAAATCAAGTCGGGTCTAAGGAAGAAAGTATAAAGTAAACTTTCTCCATCCATCAAATAGAGAATAAGTGATGCATTGCAACAAACAAATTTAAACTACAATAATAAAGTTCCAAAGTGTATATAAGGGGATGTATGCTGAATTTGACAATGATCTTATCAAAATGTCAAAAGTAGTTATGGGAACAGTAAAGTAAGAGGAGAACTAAGTTGAAATCTCTATCAAGAGGGTCAAAACAAGAACGCCAGGGAGAATTTACAAGGAAAGTCATATTGCACCAAAACACATTCAGAGTTGATCAAGAAATTACATCGTCCACATAATGAAATGCAAGATTGACAACAACCTTGTAGAAGAATCAACTTAATTGTTCATCAAGAGATTTAGTACAAAACTCCTATAGGGTTTCATAAAATGTGACGTATCGCCACAGGCCAACTTCAAGTCGTCTCAAGGATTTCATAGCTCATATGGAGGAATGTGAAGTCAGCAACCATGTTGCAAGAATCAAAAGGAGCAACTAAGAGTGTGATTAATCAAATTATGCATATGAAAACTCGAATCATGTTTTAAGAAAAGGCAATAAAATAGAAAATTTCAAGATGAGAAAAAAAGAAGGACAAGTGATTCGTCAAACAATATGGCAAGAATATAGCACATCCGTTGACATACTCTAGTTAAAAGCAATACCTAATGTTTTCCAAAGTTTGAAGGATTATTGTCCTGATAAAATGAGTTTTATTCAAAACAAGAACAGAAAGTTCACAAGCGAGAGTAGATGAAATCAGGGGTTAATATTTTTAGAATACAAGAATCATTTGTTGCACCAGAACAAATCTAAAATCAAATCAAGGAGCAAGAAATTTGTGAAAAAGGCTATAAATAGTGATAAGGAGAAACGTGTCAAAAGATTCATGATACAACCAGATACAGAACCAAAGTAATTCTTCTGGTGTTTTATTGGAGTCAAGAGTAAGCATTGGAGCATTGTTTATAGTAGAAACAACCTCTTGGAGCTATCGTCTTTCATAACATTTTCTTTCTGCATCGAGTCTTGAACCACCTCCCCTGTTTCTTTTGGAGTCTCTCGAGTATTCTCTCGAGATAAATCTAAAATTTACAACAGCGCCAAGTGAATCCAATGTGTTACCAATTGTCCAAAACAAAAAAGGTTTAGCATAACATTATAGAGCTATTGTTTGGCTTACGCTCCCAAAGTTGTGCAAGCTTTCTCTCTATAAGAATGAATTCCTCCCGAGACGTAATATCAAGTTCTACAGAAAGAGGATTCTCATATCGTGTCTGCGCAATGTCCAACAGAGCATGTATAAGTATTGAAAAGTTCTTGTCTAACTAGCAGTAATGGTATCACAATTCTTGATATTTATTACATTAATAAATATTATATTAGTTGAAAGTACTTTTGGCACTAATACAAAATTTCCCTCAATATACATCAATTGCAAAAGACCGACCCTTCCATAACACTTGGACATTATATTCAACCGTGACAATGTACGAGTGTTAAGAGAACAAATCTTACCTTCACCTCCTCCAGCATAGAATAAAATAGGATATTAAACAAATATATAAAAGGATAAAGACAGAAAGAATTTTATCAAAGGTGATATGGATTTAGTGAATGAATATTATTGAATTGAGTATGTTACAATACATGCGGGTCTTGGCATATATAGACTAGGGATTAGAGACTAGGGATTAAAGAAGCCATGCAACAGAAGGACCAATAATAGAGCCACTGTGTAATTGGATCCGTAGGCTTGTTTGTTCAGTGTATATGCAGCCAAATCAACTAAAGGCTTAAGAATTAACATGATTGATTAATAGTGTATGACTAAATTCAAACACTTCCTCTATCCTTATGTTCGATCTCTCTCATTTAATGTTATTATTATGTACAGCACTATAATGTAGATATATAGATAGACTATATAACATTATAGATAGATAATTAACTATGTGATGGAAATTAAAGTCCTATGATATCAACGGCATTTCTTTTGAGAGAGGAATGATGATTTCTGTACTTGTTTTGATTCCCTTTATATACATACTATTCAGCACCCTTTTGTTTTATGCTGTTATCAAATGATGAACTATAAAAATGAGTCCAGATTTAAGAACTAGGTATGAAGAAAGATTTTGTAGTCTAACCAGAACTTACCATTTATATATATGAAAGAATTATTCCCAATTCACACAATTTTCTTTAAATCTCCCGGGGGGGTGACAAATAATAGGAGATTACAAAATAAAAAATTCATGATGATAAATTATGGTTATATAAACGTGGCTTCCAAATCCATAGTGTACTGTAATTGATTCTTAAATCCAATTCTTACCTTCACCTCCTGCAGTATTTGGTGAGACAGTTTCTTGTCTGTACTTGTTATGAACACAAAGCCAAATTTCCTGCGGTACTTTCTTCCGAATTGCTCTAATTCCTGCAGTGTTGAGAGACTCAAACAAGGTAAGAATTTGGCCGTGTCCTTTGTTTATAATATAATAAGATCACTCAAATTACTGTTGTAGTTTGGAAAAGTAAAAGGAACAAACTGTTGTCAGACATATCAGAGCGTACCAACATAATGGGCCCAGGCGCAAACTTAGCAGCCTCATCTATGTACAGGTGTGCAGAGAATACATTCAGCCAAGATTGAATAGGCGATTTGTTGAACCATAAATCCCTTGCAAACAATGTTGCGTGCTCAAGCGAAGAGAACGGAGATGCCTGAACTATCGCCTTGGAAAACTAGATGCTAATGCCACAAAGAAAGAAGTCCCTTTCTTCCAATTTCCCTGATAAGTCCCATCATGAAACAAGTGAGTAAAATAACTTTATATATTCCTGTCAATCAACAGTTAAATCCTGCTGCTCTATTTTTAAAAAAGCAAAATCAAATATCTGAAATCCTTAATAACACTTGGCAATTATTCTGCCTATCAGAGAACCGTTATAAACCACCAGCAGTTGTGACATTCAATGCTAGTGCAGTAGCAAATTATAGTAGAATAGTGTTCAAATGCAACATATTCTTAAAATTGCAAGATATGTTCAAATGATACACCTTTCAGAGTCTTGCACAAAACACAACGAGCATTCTTCATGCATATGATAGCTCGATACTTAATAATCCAATGTCAATTTCAAAAAGATAAAATGAACATGTATGGTAGAATTAGCCATGTACCAGCACTAGTGTATATACATCAAAACTATTTGCTGGCTATGAGCATACATGGAGAAAGGATCATTATAAACTACTTAGCAAATAAATGTTAATAATTGACTACCACATCTTGGCAATGAAATTTAATTAAGAGAATATGTATCACACCAGCAACATTATGAACCCCTTAGCAAATAAGTTTAATTATGGACTACCCTAAATAGCAGAGAATTAAAAAAATTAGGATCATATAAGAATCAACATCTAGCATTCTTCGTTGCCAAACATATCTAAGAATCAATAGCCTCCTCTCTAGTATCGAAGGCATTATTGGTGGGTTCTTCTAAATCACCCTTCCTTATGAGCGAAAAACCTTCCATGTCACACTCAGCCAACCAAGTTAAACTCGGTTGGGGATAAAGTTCAAGTTCACAATGTTCATTCTTTTCTCCCATGTCGAACAAATCTCTTGGCTTCACATGGACTACTACACTCCAATTCTTATCAACGTCATCTTCCACAAAGTATACAAGGCAAGCCTCTAATGCAATAATGTACGGTTCGTCATCCTCTCGATCATCAGTATGTATTGGATTAGAGAAATTGACCAAATTGTGGCCCAAAATATCTTGCTTTATACCTCTACCAGATGTGGTGTTTGCCCAGATACATCTAAACAAAACGACTATGAATTGACCACTGTAATTCAACTCAATGATGTCTACGAGTTGTCCATAATACGAGAAACTACCAACCGCAACATTACTGTCGTGCTTGCTTGCATAACTTCTAGTGTCGGAAGTGACATGTACCCCGCTATTCTGGGTTTTAAACCCTTCTTCTATCGACCAGGTCCTAAACTTAAATCCATTCATGTTATATAAGCTGTAAAGCTGCAAGCTTGCACATTGGGGCCACATGCAAGCCACTGTAGTTCTTTCGAATGCCTGATGCTTCCTAAGGGAACCTAGTAGAGAACAGTTACACATTTCATATATATTTGAGATAGAAACAAGATAAGAGACCGTTGATAATAGGATCGATCACAACAGGCCTCACCTCATGCTTGAACCACTCAGGAAATTCTCTGTGCACAACACTGTCTATTTGAGACTAGGACCTTGTCTTGCTTCGCAACTTCCTCTTTTTGATGGCCCTAAAATCACTGGATAGATCGTAGCATTTTCATGTCAGAATCTCCATCTATAGTTTATCATTTTAGTATTTCATAACCTCAACCGTACTTACCCTATGAACATTTCCATAGCCGGGATATTGACCAAGACATAATGGTGAGCTTGAAATTTTTCAGCTGGTGTAAGAGCGTAAAATGAAGCAACCCCCATAGCCTTTCCTACCCCTGGGAACATGACTGCACTTTCACTATCCATAGGTTCACACGGTCGATCGTCAACATGCATTGGTCAGTTGATCCTACTCTCGACGTTATTAAGGTATCTTGAACAGAATATGATAATCTCCTCAGATAAGTATCCCTCAGCAATTGAGCCCTCTGGTCGTGCTCTATTAAGCACGTACTGCTTGAGACAACATAGGTACCTTTGAGAATATAACACGTGACTTAGTATGTACGGGTAATCGGGGTAAAAAATGTACATGGGCAATTGTTTGATGATTACCTTTCAATTGGGTACATCCACCAATAATGCACTGGGCCACCTAGTTGCACTACCTCGACAAGATGCACTGTCAAGTGAAACATGACAGTGAAGAAAGAAGGAGGGAAAATCATCTCCATACAACACAGAGTATGGAAAACATGATCTTGAAGGAGAGGTAGTTATTGAGGGTCAATGGATTTGCTGTATATTCGACGAAAAAAGGATAATAGCTCGGCCAGGACAGAGGACACTGGGGTAGGCAAAGCATTCCTTAATGCAATTGGCAGTACATACTCCATTAGAACGTGACAGTCATGGCTTTTCAAGCCCAACAACTTGCAACGTCTTAAGTCAACACAGCGAGAAATGTTGCTAGAGTACCCATCTGGAAAGACCACATTCTTGATAGTCCTTAAAAATACATCCTATTGTGGCTTGGTCATAGTAAAGATGGTGGATGGGTACTTTCCATCGTCCCGTGGCCACAGAGCATGCTTGATCCCCATCAATTGGAGGTCTTTCCTTGCTTTAAAGTGGTCTTTAGATTTACCTTTCCCTTTCAGTATAGTGAAAACTATGTTGTCGCACACATTCTTCTCTATGTGCATCACATCAAGATTGTAACGCAATCTATTATTTTCCCAGTATGGGAGCTTAAAGAATATACTCCTCTTCTTCCAACGAGACTCGTCTTGTATGGCGGTTTGCTGAAGGCGTGTCCTTTTTCCAGTAACTGATTGCACCTTACCAAGGTGGACATGCACATCCTGTAGTTGTCTCGTAATGTCTCCACCAGATAGTTTGACAGGTGGACCTCTATCCTCTATCTTTTCATCAAATCTATCCCAGTCCCATCTATATCTGTGGTTAGAATTCAGAAAGCGACGATGACCCATGAAATACCATTTGACTGTGTGTGAGCCGGTTAGTCTCAGCATCCAAATTGCACGCAAGACAAGTTCTCCCACCATACGTGTTCCACCCAGACAAGTTGTCGAAACCTGGAAAATCACTGATTGTCCACATTAACGTAGCATACATCCTGAAAGTTTTTTCTCACAAGCACTGTACGTTTCAACACCAACCCGCAACAGCTTCAACTCATCGATCAAGGGCTATAAGTAGACATTTATATCATTTCCAGGCATTTTAAGCCCAGGAATAATCATGGAGAGGATAAAAGAGGTGGCTTTCATGCAAATCCAAGGGAGCAGGTTGTACGGAATAAGAACCACTGGCCAAATTGAGTACTTCGAGCTCATGTTTCCATAAGGGTTAAAGCCATCGCTAGCCAAGGCTAGACGAACATTGCGTGGATCGCTGGAGAAGTCGGAATAAGTTCTGTCAAATGCCTTCCATGCCTCGCCATCCTGTGGGTGCCGATAAATACCATCAGAGCTATGACCTCTCTTATGCCACAGCATATTAGCAGCTGTCTTACTGGACATGTATAACCGCTACAAACGTGGAATAAGGGGGAAGTAGCGAAGAGTCTTCGCTGCTTGCAGTTTTCTATTCTTCTTAACAACCCTGTTGATCCTCACTCTAGAGTTCTTATTAGTCTTTTGCTTCCATCCTGATGTCGCACATCGCTTGCATTTAGATAGCTCTTGGTCGCTGCCCTGGTATAGCATGCAATCATTTGGACATGCATCTATCATCTTGTATGTGATACCAAGCTTTCTTATGATCCTCTTGGCATGGTGCATAGTGCTCGGAATCCTTGCATGCTCAAAGGCATGCACCAGTAACTCCAGTATCATTTCGAAGGCTTTGTTGCTCACTCCGCACATAGACTTTATATGATAGAGACTCACCAAGAAAGACAACTTAGGGAACTTTGAACATCCCGGGTATAGCTCCTGCGCTCCATCGTCGAGTAGGTCATGCAAGTTGCTGGCCTCGCGACTTCTTTCATTTGATAGGTATGGCAACTCCGCCCGATCCCTGCCAGCATGTTCCTTCACTGAATCGTCTTCGTCACCATGAAGTCATGGAAAGTCGAACGCCTCCTAAACCATGTCAAGCATTAGGTCTATGAGGTTTCTATTGGGTTCTACTTTTTGTCCTTTACTAGAGCTCTCTACCATGTGTAAAACCTGGTTAATTAGTGGATAATTAACTCATAAATTAAAATATATTCTAGAAAGTGAGAAATGAGATTTTTATGGTTTAATGTGATAGAAAAATTAAAAACGAGAATTTTGACACCAATTTTAAAGAAATCGGCCCAAGATTGGGCCCAAGGGCCCAGCCAAACTCTCATTTAATGAGAGAGCTCAGCACTCTCTCTCCTTACAACACTCACACATGCTAAAATTAAAGAAGGAAAATGGGGGAAACATGAAACCCTTGTTCCTATTCACATCAATCTTCCATTGATCATAACTTTTGATCCGGAGCTCTGATTGATGCACCGTTTGTGGCCACGCGACCATGGCATTGAGATCTACAAAACCCATAATAAATCTTAAGGTAAGCCACATTTTCCCCTTCAATTCCCAGCTCTTGATTTCGAGTTTATTGGGCAAAAATGTTGAAATTTGTGAGCTCCTTATGTTATATGATCAAATTAACTTGAAGGAAAGGCTTGTTCTAGCTCCCTTGGTCCTTGGGTAAGGTGAGATTCTCAACTCTAAGCTAAGGACTTAGAATTTTGTGATTTAGTGATTGAGTTAATTTCTTTGGGTGTGATATTATGGCTTAGGCTTTGTATATATGTGTATAGGAGCTTGATTGGTGATTTTTGGCAAGCCTTGGAGTGGAGCTTGTGCCTAGGAATCTATTGGTGAAGCATTGAGGCATTGGAAGTTGAGAAAAAGTGAATTTGGGAGTGTTCTGGGTAGAACGGGAATCTGGCAAGGTATGGTTTTGGTTTCCGGTATCTAAAATATAATGTTGTATGAAAACGTAGGCTAGTGGCCCTAGGATAAGATTTGGAATTATTGATATGATTAATGGATGATGTGACTTGTAGTATTATGTATGTATTTTGGTGGATTGTGAAATGTTGTGTTGTATGGATATATGGATTGATGTGTTTAATTGATGAAAAGGTTGAAGATCTAGTTGATGAGCATGTCTTTGGAGTATGATATTGATATGTGAAAATATATGGTGATTGATGAAATTGATTGTTGGTTTGGAAATTGAGAGAGGGAAGAATGAATAATGAATTGAGTTATGGAATGTTGATTATGATATGAGATTTGGCTAAATATGGTGGAATTAGTGGGTTGATAATTAAAAAGGGTTTTGGAAATAATTGATGTTGGAATGGTTGAGTTTTAGTTGATTTTGTGTGGATTGGTAAATGTATGTTTTGGAAATGGGGAGTTTATGAGTTTAGGTAAAAGTGAAATTTTGGTGAACTTCAACGGATCATATCTTGAGCAATTGTTTTCGGAATTTGATGATTTTTATATCAATTGAAAGATAATTTCATAAGCTTTACTCTGGTTTAAATTTGGGTGACATCTACATTTTGTGGAAGGAGATATGATCGTTGAAAGTTCGGGTCAAGATTTTGAATTCTGCAAATTCTGCAGAATTTGTGAGTTTTGGGTTGTGTGCGCACGCACAACCCTTTGCGCATGTACAACCAGTGGAATCTTGAGGCCTGTGCGCACGCACAGTCCCGTGCATCCATACAAGTGGAAATGGGGCTGCTGCTGGGCGCGTCAGCACGCTTTGTGCGCGCACATGGCCAAGGAAGTTTTGCAAGCTGTGGCTGTGCGTACACACACGTTAGGAATGGCGCGCTGGTGGTGGCGCTAGCAAATGTTGTGCGCGCGCTCCACCATAGAGATTCGCTTTCTGTGCGTACGCACAGACCTGTGCGTACGCACACATTTAAAAATACTTCTGGGCGTGCGCATGCACACCCTTGTACGTATGCACGCGACCCAGTTCTCTTCTAAAGCTTTTGTTTTCAAGCTCTTCACATTTCCAACAAGCTTGTAACCTTCGGAGATATTGTTTTACACTTATAAACCCTCAATTTCATTCGCTAAATCTTAAATTGATATAAATACCTAGTGAATGAGAGTGAGCTAGGGAAGATGGTAACTTGTGGAGGAAGAAAGGGAATGTTATGTTGAGTATGATGGATTATGATGATATGAGTTGTTGGGGAGGATGGTGGGGTATTGTATATGATATGGGCCGAATGGCTGAGTGTGATATGAGCTGAAAGGCTGAGTATGATGTGAGCCGAATGGCTGTGTGTGATGACGGTTTATGAATGTGAAAGAATTATGAATATAAGCCGGATGGCTAAGATGAATATTGAGTTATGGCTGAGGATAAATGTATATGTAAATTCATGATGGGATATAATAGATGAATAATGAATGGAAAGGTTGGGTGTAAGTACGTTTGAAATGTTTCTATCTGGTTGTAAGGGTGACAGGGCACCGATACCCTATAATGGTAAATGGGCGACAGGGTACAGATACCGTCTAATGGTGACAGAGCGCAAATACCCTCTAATGGTAAATCGGTGACAGGGCACAGATACCCTCTAACGGTGACAAGGCATGTAATCCCTCTAACGGTATTAACGCGCAATAGAGAAACGACGTCCGGGTTAGCTACCGGACGCGTCGGGTTGGCTTGATAACCGACAGATGAGACTCATCAGCCACTAGGACAGGCATGCATCATATGCATTATACCTTATTTGTCTGGATTGCCTAAATACTGCATCGTTATTTGCTAATTTCCTAATTGTCTTATCTGCTTCCTAGTTGTGCATTTCTTTGTTTGATATACTTGTGTTTGCATCTCAATTACTGTTGGCGGTTGGAAGGTTTGCAGGACTTGGAATGGGAATTTGTAGTTAGAATGGAGACCCTTAGTTAGTTACCTGTGTTTGATTTTTATGGTCTAGACTTGTTCATATGCTTTGATTATAATCTGGAAGTTCTAGAATTGCCTTCGACTTTCCCAGGACAATACATGTTAGATATTTAAGCACTGTTATCATGCTGAGAACCTCCGGTTCTCACCCATGCGGATTTTGTGGTTTTCAGATGCAAGACGTGAGGCATGCTGGAGACTTCCTTTTGGAGGAGATCCTTAGTATCTTGGGGTTTTATTTTGGTTATGTATACTTGTTTAGATACCATATTCTCCACTGTATATATATATATATACAGTGGAGAAACAGGTTTTGTATTTTGTCCTTTGTGTTATTTTGGGCAATTCCTTTATATATGTATATATACTTATATGCTCGGACCGGTTATCTTCGCAAGCCGAGTCCCGAGTTTTGATATATGTACCTTGACACTCTTGTATATCTCTTAGTGTCAGCTTGTCCTCTATCTGTTAATTTACGTTACCGATCGGAGTGTTGCGCGTTTTGATTTATTGGTTTTAATTTACCCCTTTTTCTTCAAAGGCCCCTAGTTATGAACATCCTTGCAATACTATACGTACTAAATTTTATTTTAGAGGTCGTAATACCTCGCCACCTCTGTTTTATGACTTAAGCATAAGACTCTGTGTGGTAGGATGTTACACCACGTGTCTCAAACCGTGATATACCCAAAATGTATAACTAGAAGGGAAAGGTTTTATTATCAAATGATCGTACGCATCGTCTCTAGTTTGGAGAAGGCGGAACCCGCACTTCGGACATGGACAATGTATCATCCCATCGGATGATGCATTGGCAAATGCGAAATCTAAGAATCTATTCAAACTGTCACTATAATCTGGACTAATTCGTGGTTTTGAAATCCAACTCTTATCAATGTCTAATTCGATAATATAATAGAACACTGAAAATTTAAATAATAAAGTCAGACTACCAATAATAACTGATAAAATAGCCATAAAATAAAATTGGACAATGACTCTTAAAATGAAAATAATAAAACACAGATACTATCCTTCAGAACAATACGCATCACACAAGATGATTTATTAAAAATTTCTTACTTATTGGAAAATTCTGCACTTTATAAAAAATTACTAGAAGAAAGAAATGCTAGTCATGATGAGAGGACTTCTGTGTGGTTTAGAATTCACAATAAATTCTCGTTGCAAGTATAGTTTCTAAACCAACAATAATCCTTTCATACAAAAATTTGTTTGTCACAAGTAACAAACCCCTAAAATCTATAAACCGAAGTATTGAACCTCGGGTCATTCTCCCTAGGAATTACAATAAAGTGTCTTGTTATTGGTTATGAGGTATGTTTTGGGGATTTTAGGATAAGAGACATGAAATGTAAATGGCAATGAAAATAAACTAACAACAAAAAAATGTCTTGGCAAGGGTTGGTGGTCAAGGATCTCTATCCTAATCACTAACCACAACATGAGAATTGGCAAGGATCAATCCCACTAAGTTAACCCCTAACTAATAGTAGAGGAAAGTCAAGTGAGCTATATCAATCTAAGTCCATAAGTCCTAGTTCTCCACCAAATCAATTAGTGAGATCTAGAGTTAATGGCTCCCAATCGTCAATCACTTGGACATTAGTAACTCAAGAGTTCCTAAGTTACCTTCCCAAGCCAAGAGCATAAAATTCTACTCTAAAATCCAACTAAGCATTTCATCAAACACTTAGAAGGCATAAAAGGAAAGTAAAATGAACTAAGCAATTGAGCAATAAAGGAGCATGAATCATAAATTGCATTAAAATGAAAATAGAAGGAACAAAAGTGCATCAAAATAAAAGTATAGAATTACATGAATTAAAAGCAAAACTTGAGAGAGGAAAGGTAGAAGAAGAAGAATTACAAAGAGAAAAGCAAATCAAAGCATGAATTAAACCTAGATCTAAGAAATTCTAATCTACATCTAACCTACTCCTAATCCTAGAGAGAAGTGAGAGCTTCTCTCTCTAAAACTAACTTTCCCTCCAAAAATTAAACAAAACTAAACTAGTGTGTAAAAAGTGTCTTGATTCCTCTTTATTCTTTGGGTTAAATAGCATCAGAAATGAGTTGGATTTGGGCCTGGGAAGCCCAGAATTTGCCCCAGCGGATTCACTTTAAGTGGATCACATGCGGACATCGGCGCGTACACGTACAGTGCGCGTGCGCGTCGATTGACAATTTTCTATCCACGCGTACGCGTCATGTGCGCGTACGCGTCGCCATGCAACCTCATAATCCACGCGTGCGCGGCTGCTGTGCGTGCGCGTCGATGATCTCATCCCAAATCTTTGCTTTTCCATGATTTCTCCATTTTGCATGCTTTCCTCTCTATTCCTTTGATCCATTCCTAGCCTTCTCAATCCGAAATCACTTAACAAACAAATCAAGGCATCTAGTGGAATTAAAGTTGAATTAAATTTATCAAATTAAAGCCTAGAAAGCATGTTTTCACACTTAAGCACAACTTAGGAGATAATCATGAAACCATGCTATTTCATTGAATAAATGTGGGTAAAAGGTGATAAAATCCCCTAAAATCAATACAAGATAAACCCTACGAATGGAGTTTATCAACCTCCCCACACTTAAACCAAGCATGTCCTCATGCTTAAACCAAGAATGAAGTAAGGGTATGGTATTCATTCAATGAAAACTAACTAAATGCAATCTACCTATATGCAACTTATCTAAATGAATGTAATTGCTTGGTCAAAATAAATCAATTCCCAAGAAGCATATATGCACAAGGGCTAAGGACTAGCAAATCTAATCAAATCCACAATTGAATTGAGTTATTAAAGATTTTTATGAACTTGCATGAAGAGTGATGATCATAGGTGAAAACATGTAATTGAGCAATCGAACCCTCACCGGATGTGTATCCGCTCTATTTCACTCAAGTGTTTAGGGTTGATCCACTCAATTCTCCTCTAATCATGCTTTCCAAGATTTGTTTTTTTTTCTAACAATCAACATTTATTCCATGCATGCATACAAGTATCATGAGGTCTTTTCTTTAGGTTGTAATGGGGCTAGGGTTAAGGTAGGATGCATATTTGGTCAAGTGAGCTTGAAATTTGAATCTTTGATAAGCTTAAACTTCCCACCTAACCTATGACATCCTATACAATTCAAAACTAACCTAACTACCCATTTTTTACTTTTTAACATACTCATGCATTTTCTTTTCATTTCACAACTCATATGCATTAATTTTATTGACTTTACTTTGGGGCATTTTGTCTCCTTTTTATTTCTTTCTTTCTCTTTTTCTTTCTTTTTCTATTTTTTTCCTTTTTCTTTTCTTTCTTTTTGTTTCTTTTCCTTTTTCTTTTGTTTTTCTATCTCATTTTTCTTTTTTTTCTTTCAAATTATATACAAGAGCATCAATGCATATGGTTTTACATTAATTATACATGAGCATGTACCCAATTCCCAAATATAGAAATACAAAACAAGAACACCCTTTTATCCCAATCCAATGTCCCAAATTTCCCACACTTGAATGACATACACACACTAGCCTAAGCTAATCAAAGATCCAAATTAAGGACATTTATTGTTTTTCGCCTTAGGCTTGTAATGTGCTAAAATAAAGAACAAAGTGGGTTAATCTTAGGCTCAATTTTGGCTAACAATAGAAGATAAAAGGTAAGGCTATTTGGTAAGTGAGCTATTTAAAATGATGGCCTCAATCATATAAATACATGAATACATAAAATAATGGACATAAAGAATAAAACAAATCAAAGATTACAATCATAGAAAGAGAATAATGCACACAAGAAGGAAAATAAGTGGTTATAAGATGTAACCACACCATTAGGCTCAAACTCACTTGCTTGTGTTCTTAGCTCAAAACATGTTCCACAATATATATAATTCAAGCAAGTTTTATGAAAAGTTTTCACTCAAATCAATTGGTGCCCTATAGATAGAAATCTTGAAGAACCTCATTATTTTGACTAAGCTTATTATGTATATATATGCAAAATTAAGAAAATGCAACAAAAAAAATCCTAAGAACCTAAAATGAAATGCAAAAGTGTTGGAATTAGAAATTTGTCACCCAAAATCGCCGATCGGTCGGACGACCTCCCCACACTTAAAAGTTTGCACCGTCCTCGGTGCACTCAAAGATGAGCAAGGGGGTACAGCGACTCTTTGGATTACTACCTTCAACTGGTAGATCAACCGATTACTGCGCGTTCTTTCTTCCGCTTCCATTTTTGCTTGTGGTGCATCAATCATGAAAAGTAGAAAATAACACCATAAGAGAAGAAAATACAAAAGCAAGGAAGCATACATTGTCGGAATGAGGTAAATCACTAGGATTGAGTGAGTGAATTAGTGTGACATTAATGACCAATAAGTGTGTGAATTCTAAATTGCACGCGGTTTAAAACACACATTAGCATAAAAGCTATGTCACTAAAGAGGCATGCACTTTACTCATTCTAGTATGCTTGAGATGCTTTAAGTAAGCTTGTAAGGTAAAACAAGCATTAAAGAAGCATAAGAGGATTCAAGCTAAAAGTGTATGGATGCATATGATCATGGAATACAATGCATTGAAGTAAATACACAACATCCATCAAGAGATTGCCTAATCGAGGAAAAGGATTGAAATTACATGTTGGCCAAATCATGCAATTCAAGAAGAGTTACAAGCTCGAAGGCAATTCTCATCACTTGGTATTCTTAAAAGGTAAGCATAAAAAACTCAAAACCAAGTAGCAAAATATAACCTCAACAATAAAATCCAACAAAGATTATAAACATAATGATGTTAAGATAACATCCCTTTTTAATACTCAGCAGCAATTAATGGTAAACAAGAATAACAATCCAACACTTACAATGAAAAATAGAAAATAAAATGAAAACTAACTAAAACTAACTAATCAACTAACAAACTAACTAATTAGTTAACTAAAATAAATGGTTATCAATGGTGTTTGGGAGTGCTGGATGAGGGGTAGAAGACGGGAAGAAGAAAGGAGAAGCAAAGAAATGGAAAGAGGAGAAGAAAAGAGATGTGTTGAAGGAAGGACATCCGCGCGTACGCGTGCACGGCGCGCGCGCGCGGATAGTGGTGCAATGGACGCGACGCGTACGCGTACATGGCGCATCCGCGTCGATGGCTTATTTCGAGAGTGACGCGTATGCACACTGTACGCGTACGCGCGAGTTGGTTTGTGCGAAAGGCACAATGTGCGCTCAACACTCGCACAACTCTCGGGTCAATGTATGGAGGAATGAAATTTTGGGATCCGCGCGTACGCGTACATGGCGCATCCGCGTGGTGGGGCAAAAATGCTTAATGCACGTGTACGTATGCGGTGCGCGTACGCGTGGATGGTGCTCTGTTTTTCAAAAATTTTCTATGTTTTTGCACCAATCCAAGCATTCCAAACCTCCGAACAGCTACCAAAATACCATAAAACCTTATTTAACATACTAAACTACCAATTAGACTCAACTAACTCAACAAAACATAAAATTAAACTAATTACCAATATGTACAAAATGGAAAATGAAAAGAATTTACCATGGTGGGGTGTCTCCCACCTAGAACTTTTGTTTATTGTCCTTAAGTTGGACTTATGGGGAGCTCCTCTCAAGGTGGCTTGTGCTTGAAACTATCTTTGAACATCCACCAATTCTTGAATCTCCAATAAACTCTATTCTTCAAAAGTAATGCCTCCAAGCCTTGATGAAGTTCTTCACAAACCATGGGCTCCCAAATTTGATCCTCCTTGTGCGATCCGGGATCCCACACTTTGTTTTGACACCCATCTTCTAGTTGATCCTCATGAGTCCAATTGGGTGGCATGACCTTAGAATTCTCAATAAAGTGACCAAACATTCTCCTAGACCCAAGCAATCTAGCTCTATACCAACCCTTGCTATTAAACTTTGGGCATGCAACCATCATGAACTTTGATTTACATTTCCAACCACTAACCATCTCCCTTTTGCTCTTAAAGCCGCAAATATATCTAAGTTGACCGTCCGTCTTAAACAAACCATATTCAAGGGGAATAATAAAGCTTAAGTATAAGGAATTTACCCACTTGAGTGAGAGAATGGATGGTGATGGCTTGGGGAGAGGTACCTCCAATGTCCTTGCAAGCTCTACTCCCTTATGTTCTTCCTTGTCAACCTTCACCTCTTCACAAACTTCTTCACTTTTAATCCTTTGTTCATCATTTTCATCTAACTCTTTTCCATCACTCAAATCATAAATGGAGGTTGAGAGAAATCTACCTCCACATCACTTTCTATCTCATTGGGAGAAGGTTCTTCAAATTCAAAAGATTCACCACCAAGAAGCTTGGATGCATCATCTTCATCACCAAGGGAACTCAATTTTTGCTCCATTCCTTCCAAGTCTTCATTCAACAATTGTCTTGGAGGTTGTGCACTCTCCTCCTCAACATCCAATTCAATATTCTTGGATAGGTTGTCTTCAACTCTAGGTTCCCATGGAGGGTCCGCGTCTCCTAAGTCTTCAACCGCTTCTTCCTCTCCTTCAATGATCATAGGCTCCTCTAATTGCTCTAATACAAAATAACACTCCTCATTTTCCACCAGAGTTTCCAATCTCTCCTTATGCTTTTCAGTTAATTCTTCACATGTGACCATGAGAGTGCTTTGAGTGCTCAAGTATTGGGAGGCTAAAATGCTTACTACCTTGGTCAAGGTAGTCACAAATTCTAGTGTCTCCCTTTGTATTTCTCCTTGCCCTTGAAGTATAAGGCTAAGGATTTCATCCATTGAGGATTGGGGTGGATAAAAGGGTTCATTGTCTTGGAGAAAAGGTTCATAATAGGAAGGGAGTTCTTCTTGGTAAGGGTATGGTGGTATATATTGAGGTGGTTCTTGGGAGTAGTGATCTTGGAGTGGTGGTTCCATGTATGGCTCATATGGTTCAAAAGGTGGTTGGTATGGTGGATATGAATTAGGGTCATATGGAGGCATTTGATGTAAAGGGGCTTGTGAGTATGGTTGAGGTTCATGTTGAGGATATGGCTCATAGGCATATGGTGGTGGTTCTTGAAAGTCACAAGGAGATTTACCATAGCCATTAGATTGATATGCATCATAGAATGGTTCTTGTTCATAGTGTATTGGTGGAGGTTGTTGCCATGAAGATTGATCATATGCATATGGCTCCTCCCACCTTTGGTTATCCCATCCTTGATACACATTCTCATTATAGTCCTCATTTCCTACAACATAGTTAGAACCAAACTCATAGCCAAAATGAGAATTCATGATTATAAGAGAAAATGAAAATAAAATCAAATAAGAAACAAAGAAAACCAAATCCTAAAACTAACAAGAGCTAACAAAAGTAAACATATTCACACTATCCACATATATACAATAACCAATAACACAACACCATTGCAATTCCCCGGCAACGGCGCTATTTTGATGAGAGGACTTTTGTCTGGTTTAGAATTCACAATAAATTCTCGTTGCAAGTATAGTTTCTAAACCAACAATAATCCTTTCATACAAAAATTTGTTTGTCACAAGTAACAAACCCCTAAAATCTATAAACCGAAGTATTGAACCTCGGGTCGTTCTCCCTAAGAATTGTAATAAAGTGTCTTGTTATTGGTTATGAGGTATGTTTTGGGGTTTTTGGGATAAGAGACACGAAATGTAAATGGCAATGAAAATAAACTAACAACAAAAAAACGTCTTGGCAAGGGTTGGTGGTCAAGGATCTCTATCCTAATCACTAACCACAACATGAGAATTGGCAAGGATCAATCCCACTAAGTTAACCCCTAACTAATAGTAGAGGAAAGTCAAATGAGCTATATCAATCCAAGTCCATAAGTCCTAGTTCTCCACCAAATTAATTAGTCATATCTAGAGTTAATGGCTCCCAATCGTCAATTACTTGGACATTAGTAACTCAAGAGTTCCTAAGCTACCTTCCCAAACCAAGAGCATAAAATTCTACTCTAAAATCCAACTAAGCATTTCATCAAACACTTAAAAGGCATAAAAGAAAAGTAAAATGAACTAAGCAATTGAGCAATAAAGGAGCATGAATCATAAATTGCATTGAAATGAAAATAGAAGGAACAAAAGTGCATCAAAATAAAAGTAGAGAATTACATGAATTAAAAGCAAAACTAGAGAGAGGAAAGGTAGAAGAAAAAGAATTACAAAGAGAAAAGCAAATCAAAGCATGAATTAAACCTAGATCTAAGAAATTCTAATCTAGATCAACCTACTCCTAATCCTAGAGAGAAGTGAGGGCTTCTCTCTCTAAAACTAACTTTCCCTCAAAAAATTAAACTAAAGTAAACTAGTGTGTAAAAAGTGTCTTGATTCCTCTTAATTCCTTGGGTTAAATAGCATCAGAAATGAGTTGGATTTGGGCATGGGAAGCCCAGAATTCACCCCAGCGGATTCACTTTAAGTGGGTCACGTGCTGACATCAGCGCGTACGCGTACAGTGCGCGTGTGCATCGATTGACAATTTTCCATCCACGCGTACGCGTCATGTGCGCATACGCGTCGCCATGCGACCTCACAATCCACGCGTGCGCGGCTGCTGCACGTGCGCGTCGTTAATCTCATCCCAAATCCTTGCTTTTCCATGATTTCTCCATTTTGCATGCTTTCCTCTTCATTCCTTTGATCCATTCCTAGCCTTTCCAATCTGAAATCACTTAACAAACAAATCAAGGCATCTAGTGGAATTAAAGTTATATTAAATTTATCAAATTAAAGCCTAGAAAGCATGTTTTCACACTTTAGCACAACTTAGGAGATAATCATGAAACCATACTATTTTATTGAATAAATGTGGGTAAAAGGTGATAAAATCTCCTAAAATCAATACAAGATAAACCCTACGAATGGGGTTTACCAAGTCCCAAAGCCAAAAAATTGAAATGGAAAATAAAACCTTAAAAAAAAGAAAAAGAAAAGAGGCGTAGACGTTAGAGTTAGGAACATACTTAAGACAAAAGCATTAAAGAACTAAACAATCAATTCTAGAAAAAAAAAAGGATTTTAATAAATCTACAGTTATATAAATAAAAAACAACTAATAAATAAAGGGCTTAAGATAACTAGTTTTAACATGCACGTCAAGCTTATAAATATATATAAGTTTGGTTACTTACTATATGTGTACTTTTTAATTAAATAATATTAAGTAAGGTGCAACTCTGGTATGGAAACCTAACTATTATATATGTACTCCAGTCACAAAATTATTGTTATTGTATGTATACATGAGAGTGCGGTTCACCTATATTACTATCTTGATAAATATATAGCCGTGTTACTTGCTATTTGCTAAGGTGAATATTAACGAACATTCTAGAAGCTAGTACTGGCTATCAAATAATTTACCGCATTATCCATGTGGCATGCGTAAAAGTCATATCTACACTTTTATGTTGAACATTAAATTTCTATTTCCTAGTACTTGATAAAAGGATTTAGGGGCTCACACAAAAATCATGCACTTCTCTCTGAAAACAACATACCATGTTCTTTTCTTCCCATCCAATTTCAATCAGTAAAATCTGTGTAGATAAGATTTATATATACACCTGCTACTACCAAAAAAACAAAATCTGAGTGCCGAAATTTTATCAAAAGATAAAAAAAAGGTGAGACAATATGATGGAAATTTGGAAGCATGCTAATTGAAGTTCAAATTAGCCTCATGATTTGTACATAACACTCTTAAATTTTGCTGTTTCAAGTTGGTAGAACAACTTGAGTCATAGAACAAATAGATCTGTGAAGTGATTTGCCATTAATTTATAGGTCTTTAGATTAAAAATAAATACTTGGTAAATTCTCGAAAAGATTTTGTGCAAGACTCATTGGTTCTTAACAAATGAAATACCTGTCATAGTTGAAGGTACAGGGACGCACCCCAAATAATTTATTTCAAATCTTCGAGATATCCACTCGTCAGAGAACCTGTTTCAAGGCAAAAAAAAAAAGAATACACAGATAAGTTTAAGTTAAGAAAAATTTAGAATATTACTCCGAGAGATGTCTAGAGCCAAATTGAAACCATTAAGTAGCCCTGTAATGAGCTGGGGACCAAATAGAAACAAGAATGTGCCTATAGTAAATTATCAAAATGAGATCACAAGTGGGAGGGTGGGAATGAGTATTATCAAAATGAGTTTCAAGGGTTTTAATTTTATCCTATGTCATGGAAGAAAGCAGAACCCATAAATTATCTCACAGGAATTTAAAAAAGAAATTAGAAAAAAATGAAAAAGAGAAAAAGAAGATGGTAACAAACATATGGGACTAATGATTAACTCAACTTGAACTTATTTGTATGAAATTTCAGATAATCCAAAAAATGACATAATTGAATGTGAACAAAGTAACATAAGGACGATAAATATGCACAATGACTGATTTGTGGCAAAAAGTGGTGCTCCTACTGTCTTAAAGTTTCTTGCTACAAAAGACAGCTAGTACCCACATAATTGAGATTTTGACTAAACATAGCACTTGTCACCATGCCACAAAAGCAACCATAAAGAAGAAAGCCAAAACTCCAGCAAAGTAGAGAGTGAATGAGAATAAAGGCAAATAAAATAAAAAAGTAACAAAAGCATGTCAGATTCTGAAAACATATCAAATAAACTATTGTATTCTATCATAATCAAGTCTTAAAAAAGGCCATTATAGTCTGTGTACGTTTTACTATTGAGGAAAATTAAATAATCAATAAAACATAATTCTCTAATTTAAAGTCTAACACAACTTTGTAATAAATGAAAGGTAGAAAATACAAACAATATTCAAGCACTGGCCTAATCAACAAAATAAGAGCAAAAATAACAAAATTGAGGGGTAAAAAACCTACAAGCAGTAAATCATTTTCTTAGCTTTCATAGCTTTGCAGATAGAAATAATCTCTCAGATTATCTCCCCCCAATCTCAACCAAAAATAAAGAACCCATAAGGAAGAGAAATTCAATGAGAAAACCACAAAAATATAAAATTTAATTACAAAAGATAAATATGAAAGGCAAAGCACCAATAAAAAAAATGGATTTGCATTCATTCTACGTAAGTGGATCCCATCCCTTTTTGGCATTATTTAGACCATTTTAACTTTCTATTAGGAAACTGTCAATAAAATACTCAAGAAATCCCTAATGAATATTTTGTGCATATTAGAATTATATATGACAAAGCTGCAAAGTTTGGATTGTTGAATCGTGCTGTTGTATCTGCAGCTTCTGATCTTGTTCCAACTCTAACAGTTGAGCAACTTGACTTCGAAGCTGAGTATTTTGTTCTTTCTCTATCTTATGTTTATTTGACGGGAAAATATGCTTTATTTAATCACTAAAAATAAAGCTGTTTATTTTTATAATAGAATTGAAATAGGGAAAATTTAGAGATGGTCATATGAAAAGGAGAACTGTGTGTTAACTCTCCTGCACTAATTGGCACAAAAAGTAATGTTAATAGTCCATATTGTAGGAAATTGTTAATAGTCCATCATGTTAATGGTCACACCCTTACTTCAGATTTATTTGCAGATTTAATCGCATTGGTCTTTTGTGCACATTCCTTTTAATCAGTGATGAGGCGAAGCAATAAACGCAAACATATCAAGACCCAGGGGTTCAAAAATTGGGAAAAAGTTGAATTTAAATGTTAAATTGGGGAAAAAAATATTGGGCAAAATTAATAGATCAATGTTGTTCAAACCATAAATTCAGAAGGCACAGAGATTAACTTGATGGAAAATTAATTTATCAACAGCCACTGAAATTAAATTGGGACAAGGGAGAGGAACATACGAGAGAGAAGGGAGAGTGTGTGGTCGGTAACGCACAACAGAGCAAGGGCAAGGGAAGGGATACCGACGAAGACACTGGGATGGATGGTTGGGGTGTCTGCCGACGACGTCACGGATGTTCACGGAGGAAGGAGAAGGCTTGGATGACCTTTTTCACTTTACCTTCGGGCGCAGGAGCTACACAACGGTGGGAGGCGACTAGTCACGGGGAAAAACGACGACACAGATATGGCGGCTGGAATTGACAGAGGGATGAGTCACGACGGCGGGGAAAGAAGACCAGCGGTTAGCGCCTTTGCTCTACTAGCGTTCGCGCTAAAAGAGGAAAGGTTAAACGCGCCAAAATATTTTGGTAGGGGTATTTTAATGGAACAACCCCTCCCCCCACCAGGTTATTAGATGCGGTTGGGGTCCAAAACAACCACCAATTCGGAACAATTGGAACGGAGCCTGATTACACAACAAGAACCGCAGCAGCTAACTTGATTTGCGGCGTATTTTGGAAACGCTGGTAATTTTGCGCAGCTAAGAGCCGGTTCTTTTGTAGTATACGCTTATCACGTGGCACGGTAAGAGTACATGTTTTGTTACAAACTAATCAAGAAAGAATATCTAACATCTTTAAAGACTTAAGAATCATTATTATGAGAAACCAAGTTCAAAGCCAAATAAAAGAACACATGGTTCATAAGGAGGAATGTGAGCAATATCAAGGATAAATATTTCAAATGTATCAAGTGAATAGTTAGGATTACAATCGATTAGAGATATGCAAGAGCGATAAACAATGGTTAAAATATAGTTAAATCTTATTCCAAAAGAAAAATTTGAAGTAAGAAACTTCAACACAAATGATAAAAGAAGGAAATGGAGCACTGAGTTACGCGGCACTAACAAAGATTATACTTCGAAATGAAGTAAACCCTTAAAAGTAACCTCTAACGTCCCCAAAATCTCGTGATTTGTGTTACCTATTACTTTTATTTCGTCTATAATAATCTATTAGTGTTCCTATCTACATAAATCATTAGTGTTAAGTTGGCCAGACTTAATACCATGAGAGATGCAACGGTCGACTAATAGCATTAGTCAATAGACAATCATGCATTTGAAACTCAAACTCTTGTCACTAGGACAAGTCCTACTGCATGATAGACACCCAAAGTATGCAGTGAAGCATAGTCAGTCTATTCCCAAGGCTCTAACGGAACGAACTGCTATGATACCATAATGTAACACCTTAATTTTTAGCACCTCATGATCGCACTAAAAGTTCGGCCGTCACCTACCTCTACTCCTTTAATTTGATACTATATTTATTTAATATTGAGCTTTTGGGAATACGAACCGAAACCTTTAATTAAGAAAACAAAGATCCTTTATTTTAAACCACTTAACCACAAAGGTATATATATATATACATAGGATTAAATACATAGACTTAGTTCAAGATTCTTAAAAACAAATCCTACCCCTCTAAAAATAAAAAAATTAATAATAAACGACGAAGGAAAAATAAATTCTAACAACTCAACTCATGAACATAATCTTCTATGCTCCTATAGCTCCACAGTAAGCCTTCGCACCTGTAGCTGAAAGGGGTTGAAATAGGGGGTAAGAACTCGGGAGTTCTTAGTAGGGTTGGGGTTAGAGGTTAAGTTTGTTTTATTATGTTCTCAGTCAATAACAATAGTCAACAAAGAACAATCCAACTCAGTAATTACAGAATATAGAATCCAATCACAAGCACACGCAATCATAGAAAACATAATCACAAACAAATATGTGCAAACAAGGATATGCATGTCTAGTCCTATTGCAGGTAATGAGCTCATTTGTCGGTTTCGACCCGCACCCGACGCAATCCGACTCGCAAGTTAGATAAGGCATTCCAGCGGCATAACCTCTGCAAGATTCCAACCTCTTGCAGGCGCTGATTCTCCAGCTGAAGTATGCCAAACATGACCTCAGCAAGTACTTGCAGGTGCTGATTTTCCAGCTGAAGCATGTGACCCATGTTCCTGGAAGCCATTCCATATTTACGGGCGTCCCCACATAGTCATTCACATACAAAGCCCATGGCTTAACATTTTTATATCGGCACCATAACTATTTACTTTTCGTCACCTTCTCGTGACCTTTAAATCATTCTCATATCCAGTGGCAAACAGTATTTTAAAGCGTTTTCTTTATCTTTGCCCTCTACTCTTTCGTGGCAGAGATCTCTTTAGTCAATACATTCTTTTAATTCTTCTATTCTCTGTTATTTATTGAATTATATTTTGACTTAACTCAGCAACCTTTGTCTGAGTTTAGCTTCTAGTGCCATAACCTCTGTAAGCAACCTCTATCTTACAGGTATAACTCTCTTGAGCCGATGTATGCAGTAAGCAACCTCGGTCTTACAGGTGAGTGACGTGGCGGAAATTGGTGAGTTAAGAAATTATTATAAGAGATACGTTGCAAGTATAGTTCTTAACCAACCAAAAATCTGCTTATCAATTTAGAAGGGTTGTCATAAAATTAGAATTAAAATACTGGGAGTATGAATCCCAAGTCGTCTCCTAACGAGTTGCAGAAAGATGTGCTATTTTATTAATCAGATATTTTCCAAAAGGGTTTGAGTTGATAAACAGGAAATTAAATCAGAGAATTTATGTAAATTAAATAAAAACCTTGACTAGGAGTAGATTAGTTGGAAGCCCTATCCTTGATGGATTTCTCCCAAGATAAAAGTGATAATTGAAGGTTGTTCTGCTTAGTTATCCTTTACTAGGTAGAGGAAAGTCAAGCGAGTTGGAAGGCAATTTCTATTCACAAGTCCTAATCCTCTCCCTTGGGAAGGACTAGTGTCAGTGACTAGAGGGTGATCTAACGATAAACCTAATTACAATTTTTCTCTTGAGTGTTCCAACTCAAGGTTCTCCCTTCAATCATCTCCCAATCAAGTTATGGAACTACTCGCTCATTATGAATGTAAATTTCACAAAATAAGAAAGAGAAATAAAGAGAGACATGATAAATAATAATCCAAAAGATCAATTGAAATAAAAATAGTTCTTTTATTAATAAATTCTAAAAATAATCCAATAGTAATTCTGAACAGAGTAATGATATGAAAGAGTAAGTGACAAGTAAGGGAAAACAAACTAGAATGATGAAATCTTAGCGGAGGTAATAACTCTTCTCAATATCCCAATCCAAAAGCAATAAAAACGAAATCCTAAAAACTATGAATGTGTAGAGAGGAAACCTAGAGGAGGAGTAAAATCAGATCTAAAACTAAAATTATGTGGAATGAATGTTCTCCCCGGTCTCTGCATGTTCTCTGGCTCTAATCTGCTTTTCTGGGCCGAGAACTGGGTCAAAACAGGGCCCAAAATCGCCCCCAGCAAATTCTGCAGATTCTGCAGATTGCGCACGTCACGCGATCGCGTCATCCAGGCGTTCGCGTCATCCAGCGTTTTGCCTTGCCACGCGTGTGCGTCGTCCACGCATTCGCGTCACTTGTGCAGTTTCCAATCCATGCGTTCGCGTCAGGCATGCGAGCGCGTCACTGCAATTTCCTCTATTTTGCGTGGCCGCGTGAGCCATTCGTCTGCGTCACTTCTCGCTGGTCATCTCCTCCATTTCTTGTGTTCCTTCCATTTTTGCAAGCCTCCTTTCCAATCTCCAAGTCATTCATGCCCTATAAAGCCTGAAACATTTAACATACAGATCACGACATCGAATGGAATAAAGAAGAATTAAAATACATAATTAAAAGTCTCTAGGAAGCAGTTTTCAACCATGGAGTAATTTTGGGAAGGAATTGTAAATACATGCTAAATTAATGAATAAGTGGATAAAGATTCGATAAAACCACATAATTAAACACAATATAAACCATAAAATAATGGTTTATCAACCTCCCCACACTTAGACATTAGCATGTTCTCATGCTTAGTTGAAGGAGATAAAATAAATGAGTAGGAACATGTAAAACTCATGCAATGCAATGTAACCTATATATGTGAATGCAACTATATGATTCTTGTCCACTTGGTCAAAAGTAAATATGCTCTTCAAGACAATCACAAATCAAATTCCACTAATTCAATTCTTATACAGTAACAACAGATAAAAATGCAAGAAGGTAGCTCATGAAAGCAGGGAACATAGAATTCAAGCATTGAACCCTCACTGATGATGTATGTACACTCTAGTATCTCTAGTGTATAGGTAATCACTCTATCCTTCTCTAGTCATGCTTTCTAATTTTTGTTCTTCTCCTAACCAATCAACAACATTTAATATACCAATGCCAACATCATGAGGTCTTTTGAAGATTGTAATGGGGCCAAGGTAAGAGTAAGGGTACATATAAGGCTAAGTAAGCTTACAAATTGAATCTTTAATTAACCCAAGCTTTCACCTAACACACATATATACATTCTATATAACTTAAATTTCATACCTAGCTATCCAAAATTTCCCTTTCACATTTCTTACTCATGTATCAACTTTTTATTTTAATTTTATCATATATGCATTGATCCTTGAATTTTCAACTTAGCATTGGGGTAATTTTGTCCCCTTATTTATTTATTGAATATTTTTTTTTAAATAAACATAGCTTATCAATGCACATAGATTTTTAATTTTTCTTTTACAGTTTTGCATGAGTAGGTACCCAAATTCCCATTATATTATCATGACACATTTCTTTATTATCTTTTGTTCCCACAATCTTCCCATACTCAATTAACACACAATTCTACCTCAAGCTAAGCAAAGATTCAATTGGGATATAAAATTATTTTTCCGCTTAAGGCTAGTAATGTGGTAAAATAAAGAACAAATGGGATTTAAAGGCTCAAAGTGGCTAACAAAGGTAACTTAAGGGGTAGGCTTAATTTGGATAAGTGAGCTAAACAAATAATGGCCTCAATCATATGCAAGCATATAAATATATTAAACATTGGACATATAGGACGAAACAAAATATAGATTACAATAATAGAGAAGTAAACACACAAGAATAAAATATTTATGGTTAAATAATGTAACCATGTGTTTAGGTTCAAAGTCTCACAGGTTGTGTGTTCTTTAGCTCAAAAACCATGTTTCAAATATAACTTCAAGCAAATTTAACATAAAAGTTTTGATTAAAATTAGTGAAATTCAGTTCTAAAAATAGGGTTTTAGAAAAAACTTATTGTCTTTTCAATCAAGTAGATCATGCATGCAACTAACCTATTACTATGCAATTTATCCTATTCTACAAAAGAAAAACTAACTAAATATCCTATTTTATTGGTGTTAAGGAAGAGAAATTACATCTGGAAGTTAGGTACTGACCGACCTCCCCACACTTAAGGCTTTGCACCGTCTTCGGTGCCATCTGTCAGGAACAAAGGTGGGCTGGTAGCAGTATCTCCACAGTCAGGACCGTCATGGCTCCCTGTGCTGGTAAAGAAAGTGGAGTCCGGGGTGTCTGGGTCTTTGTATTTTCCCATAAGTAGCTCCTTGAGGTATGTGAATCGGCGCTTGTTACAGCGCTCTCTTAGCTTTGCTTTGTGTTCCTGCCGATCCAACCTCTCAACAAATTCAGCAATACGGGTCGGGAGGATAAGAAGGTATTCATTGTTGTAACTCCTTTCAGCCAGAATGGGGAACATCTGCTCACAGTAGCGATTAATAAATCGGGTAGTATCCTTTGCTGGGAAGGCTTTCTATTTCAACCTTTATAATTCTCTTGATTTTTTTTGTTGAGGGCTTAACTGCAGTTGAAGATGGCTCAGCCACTAATGCTCTTTTTGTTCTTCTTCTTGTGGGTGGTTTGGGAGTAGCTTTCTCCTTGCCTTTCTTGGTGGCCATCCTAAAAGAAAAAAAAGAAAAAGTATGTTAAAATGTCAAGGGTTGGAGCAAGGAAGAGAACGGGAAATGTGGTAATTAATGCACATTAAAAGATGAATGATGTTAACACATGGTCATGACTACATGTGAAAACTCATCAATGGAAATATAGCAAGTGCATATGATGACAATTAAATGCAAGGTATTTATTGGCATGCAGGCAAAGGCATGAGTAGCATAGATCAAGAATTCAATGTTCAAGTTAGATTACCAAGCCTTTCAAACTAATAACCTATTTGTAATGGCAAATATATTGAATTAATATGATATGAGAAAGGGTTTTGTGGAAAGCAAGCATTTTAGAGTAGTAGGATAAAAGATTTTGAAAAACAGTGCACAATGCCAAACGGGCGTTTTCACAAACACATAGCATGCATGGTAAATAAGCTAATGAAAACAATAAATTGAACATGCAAGCAACCCTTAAAAATTAATATATAATTGCCAAACAATTTTGCAACAATCCACAAGCATATAATAAGAAACAGTGACCCAATTAAATTTCCAACACCAATTAAAAGAAAAAGAAAGAAAAAGAAAACATGGATAATGCAAGTAAAAAGAAAAAGAAAAGGAGAAGAAAACATAAAAATAAAAAGAAGAATAGAAAAGTAAAGAGGGAAAAAGATAAGAAAGAACCTTGATAATGGTGGTGAGAGAGAGAGAAAGTAGAAAGTGAGAAAGAAGGAAGAAGGAGGAAAGGGGGAAAGAAAAAAATAAGAAGGGAAAAGAAAAAGTAGGATTTGGAGAAGAGAAAGATAAGATATTTTGGCAGATTAGGATAAGCTGTGCGGCGCAAGCGACAAGAACGCGTGGGGTACATGTTCGCGCAGAAGGGGCTTATAAAAATTGACGCGGACGCGTGACTCGTTCGGTGCTACTGGCGCGAGGGGAGCCTCGCGCTCGCACAACTCTCTGTTCGAAATTCATTGTTGCCAAATTCCAGGGTGACGCGTTCGCGTGGTGGACGCGATCCCGTGGGTGGCCAATATTGGGATACGACGTGGACGCGTGGGGTACGCATTCGCATGGTAAGGCTTGTGCGTCTAGTGCTAGTCCAGCCACGTTCCAGCACAACTTTCGGCCCTGCACCCTTTCTTACGTCGATTTTCGGGTCACGCGTCCGCGTGGGTGACGCGGACGCGTGAGAGGCATTTTTTCCAAATGATGCGGATGCGTCAGTGACGCGGTCGCGTGGGACAATTTGTGGCTAAGGCACGCCTCCAGCCACGCTCCCGCGTAACTTTCTGTTTGATTTATTATTCTTTCTTACTCATCTGCGACGCGGACGCGTCGGCGACGTTGTCGTGTCGCGTGCCCCCTTTTTTTTATAATATGAAAATGAAGATGTAAACTATAGGCAATAGTACTGAGAAGAGTTATTGAAAGAGAAAATTAAGAAGAAAGAAAGGAACGATCATACCATGGTGGGCTGTCTCCCACCCAGCACTTTGCTTTAACGTCCTTAAGTTGGATGCTCTAATAGCTCAGTCTTCTGCTGTTGGTGGATCCTCCAAGAGGAAGATTTCTAACTCCTTGTTTTTCGTCACCTTCTCACCATGATATAGCTTTAAGCGATGTCCATTAACTTTGATGAATTCAGATCTTGAAGGATGACTCAGGTGGAAAACTCCGTATGGCTCAGCCTTCTCTACTCTATATGGACCTTCCCATTTTGATCTCAACTTGCCTGACATGAGCTTCAGTCTAGAGTTGTAAAGGAGGACTAAGTCCCCAGTTTGGAACTCTCTCCTCTTGATGTGCTTATCATGCACAGCCTTCATCTTTTCCTTGTACAGCCTCGAGTTCTCATAAGCTTCTAGGCGAAGGCTTTCCAATTCTTGCAGTTGCAACTTCCTTTCAGCTCCAGCTTTCTCAAATCCCATGTTGCACTCCTTCACTGCCCAAAAGGCTTTGTGATCTACTTTAACTGGGAGGTGACAGGCTTTTCCATAAACTAAGCGGAAGGAACTCATCCCAATGGGTGTCTTGTATGCAGTTCTGTATGCCCAGAGTGCATCTTGTAGCCTGGTGCTCCAGTCTCTTCTATGAGGTTTGACTATCTTCTGCAATATACGCTTTATCTCTCTGTTTGACACCTCGGCTTGTCCATTAGTCTGAGGGTGGTAGGCTGTTGCTACTTTATGAATTATCCCATGCTTCTTCAGTAATCCTGTTAGTCTCCTGTTACAAAAATGGGTGCCTTGATCGCTCATGATTGCTCGTGGTGATCCAAAGCGACAAATAATATGGTTTCTAACAAAGGAAACAACAGTGTTAGCATCATTAGTGCGGGTGGGAATTGCTTCCACCCATTTAGAAACGTAATCTACAGCTAACAATATATAAAAATAACCATTAGAATTTGGAAATGGACCCATGAAATCAATGCCCCAAAATTCAAAAATTTCACAGAAAAGCATAATCTGTTGAGGCATCTCATCCCTCTTGGATATATTACCAAACCTTTGGCATGGGGAACAAGATTTACAAAATTCAGCAGCGTCTTTAAAAAGAGTAGGCCACCAGGATCCACAGTCTAAAATTTTTCTAGCAGTTCTTTGAGGGCCAAAATGTCCTCCACTCTCAGAGGAGTGGCAAGCCTCTAAAATGGACTGGAATTCTGATTGAGGCACACATCGTCTAATTACCTGGTCAGCGCCACATCTCCATAAATATGGGTGGTGGACGAAATTGTGATTACACTTTGATTATGTAAAATTCATTGTTCTTTCTTTCCCTGGCAATGGCGCCAAAAACATGATGCCAATACCATGGTTCACAACTTCGCACAACTAACCAGCAAGTGCACTGGGTCGTCCAAGTAATACCTTACGTGAGTAAGGGTCGAATCCCACGGAGATTGTTGGTATGAAGCAAGCTATAGTCACCTTGTAAATCTCAGTCAGGCAGATATAAAATAGTAATGGGGTTTTCGAAAATAGTACTAAAATAAGGATAGAAATACTTATGTAATTCATTGGTTAGAATTTCAGATAAGCGTGTAGAGATGCTTTCGTTCCTCTGAACCTCTGCTTTCCTGCTATCTTCAACCAGTCAATCTTACTTCTTTCTATGGCTAGCTTTATGTAAGGATGTCACCAGTGCCAATGGCTACTTTCGATCTCTCTCGGGAAAATGATCCAAATGCCCTGTCACAGCACAGCTAATCGTCTGGAAGCATCACCCTTGTCAATGGTTTCACCTTATCCTCTCAGTGAAAATGATCAACGCACCCTGTCACGGCTGGCTTTTTGCTCTTGCCTCTTGGTTTTAAGAGCTTTTGGCTTTTTCTGCTTGCTTTTTCTTTTTCTTTCTATTTTTTTCGCCTATTTTTATTATTATTTTTTTTTTCTGCAAGCTTTGTTCTTTGCTGCTTTTTCTTGCTTCAAGAATCATTTTTATGATTTTTCAGATTATCAAATAACATGTCTCTTAGTCATCATTCTTTCAAGAGCCAACATATTTAACATTCTTAAACAACAACTTTAAAAGACATATACACTGTTCAAGCATTCATTCAGAAAATAAGAAGCATTGTCACCACATCAATATAATTAAGCTAAGTTCAAGGATAAATTCGAAACTCATGTACTTCTTGTTCTTTTGAATTAAAACATTTTTCATTTAAGAGAGGTGATGGATTCATAGGACATTCATAACTTTAAGACAAAGTTACTAACTACTAATGATCATGTAATGAAGATGCAAACATAGATAAGCACATAACATAGAAAACGAAAAAAAACAGAAGAAATAAGAACAAGGAATAAATCCACCTTAGTGATGGTGGCGTTTCCTTCTTGAGGAACCAATGATGTCCTTGAGCTCTTCTATGTCTCTTCCTTGTCTTTGTTGCTCCTCCCTCATTGATTTTTGATCTTCTCTTATTTCATGAAGGATGATGGAGTGCTCTTGATGTTCCACCCTTAGTTGTCCCATATTGGAACTCAATTCTCCTAGGAAGGTACATTTTCTGGACTAAAATCTAAGTATTTCCCCTGAACCATGGTGAGATAATTCTTTGGGTTCGGGTTCTTACTTTGATCATGGTTCTTGGTGATCCATGCATTGGCATAGAACTCGTGAACCATTAGGATGCCGACTTGTTGGATGGGATTTGTTAGAACTTCCCAACCTCTTCTTTGAATTTCATGTCGGATCTCCGGATACTCATTTCTTTTGAGTTTGAAAGGGACCTCAGGGATCACCTACTTCTTGGCCACAACATCATAGAAGTGGTCTTGATGGGCTTTGGAGATGAACCTTTCCATCTCCCATGACTCGGAGGTGGAAGCTTTTGTCTTCCCTTTTCCTTTTCTAGAGGATTCTCCGGTCTTAGGTGCCATCAATGGTAATGGAAAAACAAAAAGCTTATGCTTTTACCACACCAAACTTAGAAGTTTGCTCGCCCTCGAGCAAGAGAAGAAAGAATAGATGAAGAAGAAGAAGAAATGGAGGAGAGGGAGAGGGGGTTGTGTTTCGGCCAAGAAGAGAAGAGAGGGTTGGGTTGTGTAAAAATGATTTTGAATTTTGAAGGTAGGTGGAGTTTATGAGGTAGGTTTATGGGGAAGAGTGGATGGATGTGAGTGGTGAGGAGGTGATGGGAAAGAGAGATTGAGGTGATTGGTGAAAGGTTTTGGGGAAGAGTGTTTATGGGATTTTGTGAAAGAGGGGTGAGAAGAAGTGAGTAGAGGTAGGTGGGGATCCTGTAGGGTCCACAGATCCTGAGATGATCCTGTGGGGTCCACAGATCCTGAGGTGTTCAAGGATTTACAACCTTGCACCAAATTAGGCATGTAAAATGCCCTTGCACACAACTCTGGGCGTTCAGTGCCAGGTTGGTGCCCATTTTGGGCGTTCAACGCCCATTTGTTGCCCATTTCTGGAGTTGAACGCCAGAACCATGCTTGTTCTGGGCGTTCAGCGCCAGCTCCTCTCCAGGGTGCAATTCTGGCGTTCAGCGCCCAAATGATGCCCATTTTGGGCGTTCAGCGCCCAGATACTACCCATTTTGGGCGTTCAGCGCCAGAACCATGCTCTGTTCTGGCGTTGAACGCCAGGCAGATGCTTCCTCCAGGGTGTGATTTTTCTTCTGCTGTTTTTGATTCCGTTTTTAATTTTTATATTTATTTTATGACTCCACATGATCATGAACCTATAAAGACATATAACTAAGAAAGATATAGTTAGATAAATAAAAATTGGGTTGCCTCCCAACAAGCGCTTCTTTAATGTCAATAGCTTGACAAGGTTTATTCCTAAACCAAGGTCACACAGAGCCTTAAAGATCATGGTGCCTATGGTACAGGGTATTATGAACTTTCTAGGATCCTGTCTCTTCTGAGGCAATGTCATTTGATCCAGATCACTTAGTTCATTGGTGAACAAGGGAGGTTCATCTTCCCAAGTCTCAATACCAAATAATTTGGCATTCAGCTTCATGATTGCACCAAGAAACTTGGCAGTTTGCTCTTTAGTAACATCCTCATTCTCTTCAGAAGAGGAATACTCATCAGAGCTCATGAATGGCATAAAGAGGTTCAATGGAATCTCTATAGTCTCTAGATGAGTCTCAGATTCCTTTGGTTTCTCAGAGAAAAACTCCTTATTGATCACTAGACGTCCCAGGAGGTCTTCCTCCTTGGGATTCACATCCTCTCCTTTCCTCACAGGTTCGGCCATGGTGCTTATGTCAATGGCCTTGCACTCTCCTTTTGGATTTTCTTCTGTATTGCTTGGGAGAGTACTAGGAGGGATTTCAGTGATCCTTTTACTTAGCTGGCCCACTTGTGCTTCCAAATTTCTAATGGAAGATCTTGTTTCATTCAAGAAACTCACAGTGGCCTTAGATAGATCAGAGACTAAATTTGCTAAGATAGATGGATTCTGCTCAGAATTCTCTGTCTGTTGCTGAGTGGATGATGGAAAAGGCTTGCTATTGCTAAACCTGTTTCTTCCACCATTATTAAAGCCTTGTTGAGACTTTTGATCCTTCCATGAGAAATTTAGATGATTTCTCCATGATGGATTATAGGTGTTTCCATAAGGTTCACCCATGTAATTTACCTCTGCTATTGCAGGATTCTCAGGATCATAAGCTTCTTCTTCAGGAGAAGCCTCTTGAGTACTGTTGGATGCAGCTTGCATTCCATTCAGACTTTGAGAAATCATATTGACTTGCTGAGTCAATATTTTATTCTGAGCCAATATGGCATTCAGAGTATCAACTTCAAGAACTCCCTTCTTCAATAATAGGGATCCTTTATACTACAGTATAGAGGTCCTTATGTTAGTGGAAGAAAGGAGGGGGACAAAGAATGTAATGTAAGGAAAGAAACACACGGGTGAGGGAAGCAGAGATGTGAGATGAGGGGATGTTAGTAGATGAATAAATAAATAGAAGGAGATGAGGGAGAAGAATTTTCGAAAATTATTTTGAAAAAAGGGTTAGTGATTTTCGAAAATAGTTTTTGAAAAAGGTTAGTAATTTTCGAAAATTAAAATAAAAAATTAAAATAATTAGTTAATTAAAAAGAAATTTTGAAAAAGAGGGAGATATTTTCGAAAATTAGAGAGAGAGAGTTAGTTAGATGGTTTTTGAAAAGGATAAGAAACAAACAAAAAGTTAGTTGAAACAAATTTTGAAAAGATAAGAAGTTAGGAAGTTACAAAAGATATTTTGAAATCAAAATTTTTTTGAAAAAAGATGAAATAAGAAGATATTTTTGAAAAGATATGATTGAAATTAATTTTGAAAAAGATTTGATTTTTAAAATCACAATTAATGACTTGATTCACAAGAAATCACAAGATATGATTCTAGAACTTAAAGTTTGAATATTTCTTAACAAGTAAGTAACAAACTTGAAATTTTTGAATCAAAACATTAATTGATTATGTTATTTTTGAAAATTTGATATAAAAATAAGAAAAAGATTTTTGAAAAACATTTTTATAATTTTCGAAAATAACTAAGAAAAATGAAAAAGATTTGATTTTTGAAAAAAAGATTTTGAAAAAGATGAGATTTTTAAATTGAAAATTTGATTTGACTCATAAAAACAACTAGATTTTAAAAATTTTTGAAAAAGTCAAATCTAATTTTCGAAATTTTGAGAGAGAAAAAGGGAAAGATATTTTTTTGGTTTTTTGAATTTTTAATGATGAGAGAGAAAAACATAAAAAAGACTCAATGCATGAAAATTTTGGATCAAAGTATGTGATGAATGCAAAAACACTATGAATGTCAAGATGAACACCAAGAACACTTTGAATGTCAAGATGAACATCAAGAACATATTTTTGAAAAAATTTTAATGCAAAGAAAACATGCAAGACACCAAACTTAGAAATCTTTCATGTTTAGACTCTATGGATGCAAAAATACACATGTAAAACAAGAAAAGATGCAAAACAAGAAAACATCAAGATCAAACAAGAGGACTTACCAAGAACAACTTGAAGATCATGAAGAACACCATGAATACATGAATTTTCGAAAAATGCAAAATGAATATGCAATTGACACCAAACTTATAACATGACACATGACTCAAACAAGAAACATGAAAAATATTTTTAATTTTTATGATTTTATGAAATTTTTTTGTATTTTCTTTTAATTTTTTCCAAAATCATTTTAAAAAAGAAAAATAAGGATTCTAAAATTTTTAATATGAATTCCAGGAATCTTATGCTCTTTAGGATGTGTGTGGTTCAAAGATTAAATTTTATTACCAAGTAATCTCATTCCTAGGCATTATATTCCTAGGAATGAGATTACTTGGAATATATGATTCCCATATTTGAATTGTAATTACTTCCAAAGATGCAAAATCTATGATCAATTATATACAAAGCAACAAAATTCCAAAATCCACCATCAATTGTCAACAAACATTTCTTGAAATCAAGCCATCACCAGTTGCTACACATTCTAGTTCAAGAGGAACTTTAACTAGTTTTCCATGGATCTTAAAACCTGATATAATGGCATCAGGAACTAGGGTTTTAGCTACTTATATTCCTCACCGCTCAAACCAGGAACATCTCTCAACAGTGCCATTAGCTTCATTCTGCGCTCAGCTCCTTGTTAGGATGCTTAAATCAAATGCTTAAAACAAAAGTACTGATAACCCATAACCCTATCATTTCTTTAGGCCTCTTATCATACTCATAACCCAATTAGTTTCAACATCCAATTATGTACCTTCTTGTAGGATTAAATTATAAGTATTCCATCAGAAAGAATTCTATAGCAGCAAGTGCTATGCAAATAAATGAGAGAACCAAGCTATCTATGACATGAAACACAATGTAAATAAAAATAGAACAAAAAATAATAACAATAACAATAAAAAGAGGAATTGAGTCAGATGATTGGTTAGGATCATTTTGTGAACTAGTGTCTAATGAGATGGGTGCTGAGATTTTGGCTTTATCATAAATCGATCTTTTCATTAAATTTCATTAAAGTTAAACACACATCTTATTATCCGATTTTGAAACATGTGCCTTGAAAAACCTTTCAGACAGAACCTGTAGCAGGTGCCATATAAGGTGGAAAATGATAGGCCTCTTATTATACACATAACCCAGACAAAAAGATTACAAGGTGGAAAAAGAATGTAAAAATCACATTCATTCATGATATATTTGCATAGAGGCATTGTGCACTGATTCTTCATATACATGTATTTAACCAATTATCGAACTAATTCAACTATTAATCATTTGGAAAACTAGAACAAGGAGGATCTAGTCTAGCTTCCCCAGCATTAGCTCTTTTCAACTTGATAAAGAAATTGAAATAAATTTTAAAGCATCTTAACAACAGGCACAGACCTTAGATAATGCAGTCATACAAAATATTCCTTAGATAATGCAGCCAAACAACAGGCACAGAGCATATATTAAGTTTCAATTAAATTCATAACTATGTTTTATCTATCAACAATTTATCACTGGTATTTTATATGAAATGTGTAACAAGAGAATTAAGGATACTATAATCAAAGAGGTCAGAACTGAAACTCAAATCACATTCCAATTCCAAACAAATTAAAAACTGAAATCACATTCCAATTCCAAGTACATACATAAGGTTGAAAAAACCTAGAACAAACCTAGAACAATTGTTTAGACGAATTGAAATGGATCTAGAAAATTGTTTCAATTCCAATTTCATTGAAACAATAAAACACATTACAATTCCAATTCCAAGTACATTCTAATTTCAATATTTCAAACCTAGAACAAACCTGTGCTTGAAAAAGATCAACAGGAACAGGAAGATGCGAGGAGAGAGAGGGGTGAGGGAGACGACACGAACAGGAAGCACAACTCGAGCAGAGACAGAGGCGAGAGATGCGCGAGCAACCGAGCTCAGACGAAGGAGAGAGACCAGATGCGAGCACGAGCACGAACACAAACGCGAACACGAACGAAGGTGAGATGTGATGATGAACACGAATGCGAACAGTTGGTAGTGAATCTTCCTTCTAGAATAAGGAGCTCGGTGGTCGTGCGAATCCAGATCAGCGGCGAGGCGGCGCCGACGTCGGTGGAGCCTCCATGAATTTGGGGGAAAATTTGGCTAGGTTTCGTTTTCATGGAGAAGTTGCTCTGCTAGGGTTTAATTTTTTGTGAAATGAGTGAAAAATCTGAAGAAAGAGGGTTAGAGTTGAAGGGCATTTTAGTCTTTTTGCATTGTGATATACATTCCATTCCCATTGGAATTAAAGATAACCATGGGGAAGATGGGAATGAAATGGGTGGGATTTTGATTCCAGGGAATAAAATATACCCAGGAATAAATTTTTAACTCTTGAACCAAACATGGGAATAAGATATTCCCATCTCAACATTCCTGGGAATACACTTGTATTACCTCCAACCACACACACCCTTAGTCTAAAGCTCCAATCAAAGGGTCAGGCATGGCTTAATTGCCAGCCAAGCTTTAGTATGCTATTACATGCATCAGCTAATTTGCTAAGAAAGACAAAGAAGCTCTTCTCTTGAGTATAAGTGAAACCTCAGTCCAAAAGAATTTAGACATGGTTTTACAGCCAGCCAGGCTTCAACATGCTTCATGAAACACTAGAATTCATTCTTAAAAATTCTGAAGAGAGAATATATTTTTGAAAACATTTTTATTTTGAAAATGTTTTTTTCAAAAACAAAGGACAAATTTTTGAAAGATTTTTGAAAAATTTTTTTGAAAACTTTTTGAAAAGAAAACGAAAAGAAAGTTACCCAATCTGAGCAACAAGATTAACCGTCAGTTTTCCAAACTCAAACAATTCCCGGCAACGGAGCCAAAAACTTGGTGTTGTTGCCGGATCAAACTTGGCACTGATGTTACCGGACCAAAAGCTTGCCGAAAACTCGAACAATCCCCGGCAGCGGCGCCAAAAACTTGATGCCAATACCATGGTTCACAACTTCGCACAACTAACCAGCAAGTGCACTGGGTCGTCCAAGTAATACCTTACGTGAGTAAGGGTCAAATCCCACGGAGATTGTTGGTATGAAGCAAGCTATAGTCACCTTGTAAATCTCAGTTAGGCAGATATAAAATAGTAATGGGGTTTTTGAAAATAGTACTAAAATAAGGATAGAAATACTTATGTAATTCATTGGTTAGAATTTCAGATAAGCGTGTAGAGATGCTTTCGTTCCTCTGAACCTCTGCTTTCCTGCTATCTTCATCCTGTCAATCTTACTCCTTTCTATGGCTAGCTTTATGTAAGGATGTCACCGGTGCCAATGGCTACCTTCGATCTCTCTCGGGAAAATGATCCAAATGCTCTGTCACAGCACGTCTAATCGTCTGGAGGCATCACCTTTGTCGTTGGTTGCATCCTATTCCTCTCTGTGAAATGGTCTGATGCGCTGTCACTGCATGGCTAATCATCTGGAGGTTCTCGATCATACTGGAATAGGATTTACTATCCTTTTGCGTCTGTCACTACGCCCAGCACTCGCGAGTTTGAAGCTCGTCACAGTCATTCAATCCCAGAATCCTACTCGGAATACCACGGACAAGGTTTAGACTTTCCGGATTCTCATGAATGCCGCCATCAATCTAGCTTATACCACGAAGATCCCAATATCTCAGACTCGGTCCCCTGTATTGGTAATCTAAGAGATATTCGTTCAATTGAAGGTAGAACGGGAGTGGTTGTCAGGCACGCGTTCGTAGGGAATGATGATGATTGTCACGTTCATCACATTCAGGTTGAAGTGCGAATGAATATCTTAGAAGTGGAATAAGTTGAATTGAATAGAAAACAGTAATACTTTGCATTAATCTTTGAGGAACAGCAGAGCTCCACACCTTAATCTATGGAGTGCAGAAACTCTACCGTTGAAAATACATAAGTAATAATGGAGTTCATTGGTCTCGGCCCCAGAGGGGAACCGGAGTAACCAAGTCCGCGAATACAATGATAAAAAGTTCTATTTATAATAAACTAGTCACTAGGGTTTACAGAAGTAAGTAATTGATGCATAAATCCACTTCCGGGGCCCACTTGGTGTGTACTTGGGCTGAGCTTGAAGTCTACACATGGAGAGGTCATTCTTGGAGTTGAACGCCAGCTTTTGTGCTATTTTGGGCGTTGAACTCCACTTTGCAACTTGTTTCTGGCGCTGGACGCCAGAATTGGGCAGAGGGCTGGCGTTGAACGCCAGTTTGTGTCGTCTAAACTTGGACAAAGTATGGACTATTATACATTGCTGGAAAGCCCTGGATGTCTACTTTCCAACGCAATTAGAAGCGCGCCATTTTGAGTTCTGTAGCTCCAGGAAATCCACTTTGAGTGCAGGGAGGTCAGAATCCAACAGCATCAGCAGTCCTTCTTCAACCTCTGAATCTGATTTTTGCTCAAGTCCCTCAATTTCAGTCAGAAAATACCTAAAATCACAGAAAAACACACAAACTCATAGTAAAGTCCAGAAATGTGAATTTAACATAAAAACTAATGAAAACATCCCTAAAAGTAACTAGATTCTACTAAAAACATACTAAAAACAATGCCAAAAAGCGTATAAATTATCCGCTCATCAATGGGTCATCCCACATATAATATTTAGACTCGCTTTTCAGCTTGTCTCTTTGATGCTTAGTAAAGTTTGGAGGAAAAGTGCGGCTAACTAGATAATTAGCTACAGGCGCATACCAAGGGACTACTTCAGATACTGCTTGCAGGTTATCAAATGGGAAATTATCATTTATAGGAGTGGAGGTATCCTTAATGTGCTCAAGGCAACTCAAGTGGTCTGTCACTAGATTCTGGTTACTACTCCTATCCTTAATTTCTATATCAAATTCTTCTAGTAGCAGTATCCAACGTATAAGCCTTGGTTTGGACTCTTTTTTAGCTAATAAATACTTTAGAGCTGCGTGGTCTGAGTACACTACTACTTTAGCACCAAGTAAATAGGCTCGGAATTTATCCAGAGCAAAAACAATAGCAAGAAGCTCTTTCTCAGTAGTAGTGTAATTAGACTGAGCAGTGTCCAAAGTCTTAGACGCATAAGCAATTACAAAAGGATCATTACCTTCACGCTGAGCCAGCGCTGCTCTTACTGCATGGTTGGAAGCATCGAACATGATTTCAAATGGCTGGCTCCAGTCTGGTCCTCTCACAATTGGAGCTTGAGTCAGGGCGGTCTTCAGCTTATCAAACGCTTATTTGCAATCCTCACTGAACTCGAACTCAATATCTTTCTGCAGTAGTCTGGATAAGGGTAGTGCTACCTTACTGAAGTCCTTAATGAATCTCCGGTAAAAACCTGCATGGCCAAGGAACAAACGGACTTCCCTTACAGAGGAGGGGTAAGGTAAACTAGAAATAACATCCATCTTTGCTGGATCTACAGAAATGCCAGTATTAGATACAACATGTCTTAGTATAATACCATGTTTAACCATAAAGTGACATTTTTCAAAATTCAATAAAAGTTTGTACTGACACATCTATCTAATACTCTAGATAAACTATCCAAGCAAAGGCTAAATGAATCACCATAAACACTAAAATCATCCATAAAAACTTCTATACAGTCCTCAATAATGTCAGAGAAAAGACTCATCATGCACCTTTGGAAAGTAGCTGGTGCATTGCATAAGCCAAAGGGGATTCTCTTATAAGCATAAGTGCCAAAAGGACATGTAAAAGTAGTCTTTTCCTGATCTTCAGGAGCTATATGGATTTGAAAATAACCTGTATAACCATCTAAAAAACAATAATGGGATTTACCTAACAGGCGATCAAGCATCCGATTAATGAATGGCAAGGGGTAATGATCCTTGTGAGTGGCTTGGTTGAGACGCCTATAGTCAATGCAAACTCTCCATGAATTCTGCACTCTAGTTGTCAGAAGCTCTCCATGCTCATTTCTTACTGTTGTGATTCCAGACTTCTTGGGCACCACTTGTACTGGACTGACCCATTCGCTATCTGAGATGGGGTAAATGATATCTGTTTCAAGTAGCCTGGTCACTTCTTTCATGACAACTTCTAAGATAGTGGGATTCAATCTTCTTTGAGGTTGATGGACAGGCTTTTCTCCCTCTTCTAGGAATATTCTGTGCTCACAAACTTGAGGGTTGATGTCTACTATATCCGCCAAGCTCCATCCAATTGCTTTCTTGTGTTTCCTCAGCACACTGAGTAGCTGTTCTTCTTGTTGAGAAGTCAGTTCCCTTGCAATGATAACTGGAAACTTCTGTTTCTCCTCAAGGTAAGCATACTTGAGGTGTGGAGGGAGGGGCTTTAAATCCAATTTCTGCTCATGGTCAGGCTCTGGATTATCTGGGGCTGGTGATAATGGCAAAATGCCCTCATTGTCCTCTGAGAGTGTCCCCACACTTGGACCTTGTCCTGTGTACTTCTCTTCTAATTCCTCCTGGTGAACTTCAGCCACAGTTTCATCTATGATGTCACACTGGGAGATAGAAAGATCATCTAGAGGGTGCTCCATAGTTCCATGTAAACTGAATTTCACTATTCTGCCATCTATTTCAAAAGAATAAGTTCCGGAAAATGCGTCCAACTTGAACTTTGAAGTCTTCAGGAATGGTCTTCCAAGCAGGATTGATGATGGCCTTTCTGAGTCATTAGGGGGCATCTCCAGGAAATAGAAGTCAATGGGAAATGTGAGCCCCTTAATGCTCACTAATACATCTTCAGCAATTCCAACCACTGTAATAATGCTTTTATCTGCTAACACAAAATGAGCTGCCGACCTTTTTAAGGGAGGGAGCCTCAAAATATCATATATAGACAAAGGAATTATACTAACACATGCTCCTAAATCACACATGTAGTCAGAAAATATCACACCACCAATAGTATAATTAACCATACATGGACCTGGATCACTACACTTTTCAGGTATACCCTCCATTAAAGCAGATATAGAACTACCTAAAGGAATAGTTTCTAATTCATTAATTTTGTCTTTATGTATACATAAATCTTTTAGAAACTTTGCGTATTTAGGTACCTGCTGAATAACATCAAAGAGGGGAACAGTTACCTCAATCTTTTTGAATATTTCTACCATTTTGGGATCAAGTTCCATCTGCTTCCTGGGCTTCCTTGCAATTTGTGGAAACGGAATAGGAAGGACGTTTTCTGCAGGGTCTGCCTCCTTTGGTGCTTCTTTCTGTGGTTGAGCTTCTTCTTCTTCAACCATGTCTTGTATCTCCTCTTCCTCTTCAGCATCCTCTACTTCCACCACCTCTTCAGCTGAGGCGTGTTTTGATGGGATTGGCTCCTCCTGATTCTTCTCTTGCAGTGTGGTTCCGGACCTTAGGGTGATGGCATTGATGCCACCCTTTGGATTGGGTAAGGGTTGAGAAGGAATTCCACTGGAGCTTGCATCTTGAGTGTTTGAAGTATTGGGTGATGCTAGCTGAGATGAGAGCTTGTATAGTGGATGCTAGGCCATTAAGTGAACTTTCCATGTTCCTTTGTCCTTGTGCAATGGATTGAAGCGCTTCGTCACACGGAGAGGAATTAGATTGAGTGATCTGTGGAACTTGTTGTTGGTTGTGTTGTGCTCCTTGGGATTGCCTCAATTGAGGTTCTCTGTAAGGCTGGTTCTGGTTCTGCTGCCTGTTGTTGTTATTATTCTACCTCTGATATCCTTGATTGTCTCTGCCTCCTCTGTTATTGTTGTCCCTCCAGTTCTGGTTAGAATTATCTCTCCAACCTTGGTTGGAATTGTCTTGCCATCCATGGTTGTAGCTGCCACCTTGATTGTATCCTTGGTTGGGGCGGTCAAAAAAGTTATGAGTGGCTGCCACAGTGTTGTCTTCCTGCTGGAGCTGCGGACATTCATCAGTGTAATGGCTATAATCAGCACAGATTCCGCACACTCTCTGTGGGACTAACTGTTAGCTTTGCTGCGCTTGTTGATTCAACTGCATCTGCTTCAGTAAGTTGGTCATTTCACATATACTCTGAGTCAGAGCAGTAGTTTCCTTACTAGAAGATACCTCTGCAATAGCTTTTGACCGGCCTTGTTTCTGCCTGTGATTCCTAGTAGATTCCGCCAAGTCGCTGATCAATTGCCATGCTTCATCAGTGGTCTTGTACTTTTTCATAGACCCATTGCTAGCACTTTCTAATGTGGTCTTATCTTGGGGCCTCATGCCCTGTGTGACATAGCCGAGCAACACTATCTTGTCAATCATATGGTGGAGACATGCTTCCAGAAGGTTGTTGAAGCGCTCACATTATCCTTGGGTAGTTCGATTTCTTCCTTGATGGAACCTATTCCAAAGAAATGTGGTGACCCTAGACCTTGTTTGGTGTCTTGTTGTATTGGCGGACGCATTTTTCATGATTGTATGTGTGACTTGGGAGCTTGTGTAAGCATCATGCCACTTTCTATCTATGTGCGGTTGAATTTAGCTTTATTAAAGAAGTCGGCGGCGAGGTTTGCCTTAGCCGATAAAAGTGTGATAACAGTGCTGGGAATAGCGGAAGATGTACTTGTGGCGATCAAGGATTTGGTTTTTCCGGTTGACTTTTACATTCTTGAAATGCCCCCAACAGAAAATAGAAACTCATTCTCCGTTCTACTTGGTAGACCCTTCCTCAAGACCTCTAAATTCAAGTTAGATGCCTTCACCAGCACATATTCCTTTGAGGTTGGAGACAAGACTATCAAGTTCAATTTGGAAGAAGCCATAAAACATCCTCCCGAAGAATATTCCGTGCTCCGATGTGATGTAATTGATGAAGTGGTAGCGGAAGTGCAAGAAGAAAACCACAACAAGTTGTGCTACCCTATTGTTGAGGAGACAGATGGCCAAGAGGATGAACATGAGAAAGTTGTCAAGAATGAACTCCATGAGCTTGATGAAAAGGAACCTCAGTTTGAGGTAAAAAGTGAACTGAAGCCCCTTCCATCTCATTTGAAGTATGCTTTCTTAGAGGACAACCAAAGGTTTCCGGTCATTATTGCTAGTGAGCTTTCAAGTGAAGAAGAAGAAAAGCTCCTAGATGTTATAAGAAAGTACAAGAAAGTAATAGGATGGAGCCTAGTGGATATTGTGGGAATTGACCCCGCAAGTGCATGCATAGGATATTTCTCCAAGATGGAGCTAGGCCGGTTAGGCAACCGCAAAGGAGGCTCAACCCGACCATCCTCGATGTAGTGAAGAAAGAGGTCACCAGATTACTGGATGCGGATATCATATACCCAATCTCCGACAGTGAATGGATGAGCCCGGTCCAGGTTGTTCCCAAGAAGTCGGGCAACACAACGGTCAAGAAGGACGACGGTGAAATGGTCACTAAAAGAGTACAAAATGCGTGGCGAATGTGTATTGATTACAGAAGACTGAACGCCACTACACGGAAGGACCACTACCCCTTGTCCTTCATCGATCAGATGTTAGACCATTTGGCGGGTAAATCTTACTACTGCTTTCTTGATGGATTTACCAGCTACTTCCAGATTCATATTGCTCCTGAAGATCAGGAGAAGACCACATTTACTTGTCCGTTTGGCACCTTTGCCTATAAAAGGATGCTATTTGGACTATGCAATGCACCTGCTACTTTTCAGCGGTGCATGACGAGTGTCTTCTCCGATCTAATGGAGAATTGTCTGGAAGTCTTTATGGATGACTTCAGCGTGTATGGTACTTCATTTGATTGTTGCTTAGAGAACTTGGCCAAGGTCTTAGCTAGATGTGTTGACACTAACCTTGTCTTAAATTTTGAAAAATGTCACTTCATGGTACGACAAGGTATAGTGTTAGGACATGTAGTATCTCATGAAGGCATTTCGGTGGACCTGGCCAAGGTCGATGTTATCACCACTTTACCTCACCCCTCATCTATGAGGGAGGTCCACTCGTTTTTGGGACATGCAGGATTCTATAGGCGCTTTATCAAAGATTTCAGCAAGATTGCTTTGCCATTGTCGCGCCTACTCCAGAAAGATGTGGATTTTGAGTTTGACAGTGAATGTGTGAAAGCTTTTGAAGAGCTAAGGAGAGTTCTTACCACGGCACCGATTGTGCGAGGCCCCAACTGGACGTTGCCATTTGAGATAATGTGTGATGCGTCAAACCATGCTGTAGGTGCCGCGCTTGCACAACGCGATGTAAACTCCCTTATGTCATTGCTTACTCTTCTAAAACACTGGATGCAGCACAATCCAACTATACCACTACTGAAAAAGAACTCCTAGCTATTGTTCATGCTTTAGATAAATTCATATCTTATTTGCTAGGATCAAAGATAGTGGTATACACGGATCATGCAGCCTTAAAGTACTTATTGACAAAGAATGAGTCAAAGCCTAGACTCATACGTTAGATCTTGCTTTTGCAAGAATTCGACATTGAGATTAGGGACCGGAGTGGATCTCAAAACTTGGTTGTGGATCATTTAAGCCGCAATGAGAATTTGAAATTTGATCCATTTCCGATCAATGACTCATTCCCGTTGGATAGTTCGCATGTTGTGTCGGATAGCTTTCCTTGGTTTGCCCCAATGGTGAACTACTTGGTTGTGAAAATCTTCCCTCCCAACTTTTCGAAAAACCAAAGGGACAAGTTAAGGAGTAATTCCAAATACTATATTTGGGATGACCATCACTTGTGGAAGAGGGGCGTGGACCAAGTAATTCGAAGATGTGTCCTGGAGTCAGAAATCCAACCAATTCTTAAAGCTTTCCATTCATCCGAATGTGGTGGCCACTTTGGCCCACAAAGGACCGCTAAAAAGGTGTTGGATTGTGGATTCTGGTGGCCAACCTTATTCAAGGATGCTAGCCGGTTATGTGTGTCTTGCCATCAGTGTCAGAAGTCGGGAAACACATCCCAAAGGGATGAAATGCCTCAGCAACCTATGTTGTTCTGTGAGATATTTGATATATGGGGCATTGAATTTATGGGACCGTTTCCCAACTCTAGTGGGTATCTGTATATTCTGTTACTGGTTGACTACATGTCAAAGTGGGTAGAGGCCATACCTACCCACCTTGACGACGCCAATACCGTTGTTTCTTTTATTAGGAATAACATTGTATGCCGTTATGGGTCGCCACGAGTAATCGTGAGTGACCAATGATCCCACTTTTGTAACAGGAAGGTAGAGGCATTGCTCAAGCGCTATGGAGTGTCGCATAAGGTTGCTACTGCTTATCATCCGCAAACAAATGGACAAGCAAAAGTGTCCAACCGGGAAATTAAGAGGATTTTAGAGAAAGTGGTCAATCCACAAAGGAAGGATTGGAGCCTCCGGTTAGGAGATGCACTATGGGCGTATAGAATGGCCTAAAGACTCCGATAGGGATGAGCCCCTTCCAGATCGTCTATGGTAAGGCATGCCACCTTCCGGTGGAGATTGAGCATCGAGCCTATTGGGCGGTAAAGTAGTGCAACATTGATTTAGCCAAGGCGGTGAAGCCAGGAAGTTACAATTAGAGGACCTTGAGTGTTTGAGGAACGAATCATATGAGAATGCCCGGATTTACAAAGAAAATACTAAAGCATTCCATGACCATCACATCCGGAAGAAGGACTTTCAAGAAGGTGATGAGGTCCTCCTCTACAACTCAAGGCTTCGATTCATGCCTGGAAAACTCCGTTCTAGATGGGAAGGACCTTTCAAGGTGAAGGAGATAAAGCCCTATGGAGTGGTGGAGTTGTTTGATCCCAAGAGTGAAGCAACTTTTAAAGTGAATGGACATAGAGTGAAGAAGTACCATGGCTACAAGCCCCCAAAAGAGCTAGAGGTGTTCCTATTGGAGGATGCACCAAGAAGAGAGGAAGCTTAAGAAAAGGACCGTCCAACTTAAGGACGTTAAAGAAAAGTGCTTGGTGGGAGGCACCCCACCGTGGTAAGATCTTTCTTGTGCATACCATCTAGTTTGTAACCTTGAATTTTTGTGAATTTTGTGATTTCTTGATGATTGATTAATTGCATAGGAATGCTAGTTTTATTCTTCTTGTGAATAGATAGGATGTTCATATAGTTTTCATCATTTTTCTATGGATGAATTGCTAAAGTAGGGAGAATGCTATGTTTTGGATAGTGCATGAAATTGTGAAGTATTCTCTTTGACTACTAGCTTAAGCCCCTACCAAGAATGTGTTAGAATAGGTCTTGTTATGTTGAAAAAAAAAAGCGAAGAGAAAAAGGAAAAATGGGCACCGACACGCCAGCGCACTGTGCGCACGTGCGCCGGTGGTGCATTTCCTACTCTTAGGCCAAAAACCCGAGAGTCATGCCCACTTCATGCACATCTCGCGCCAGGCATTCACGCGTCCGCGTACTTGCCGGCTGCGCGCACCATTGCAAATCACCCATCGACGCGCAAGCACACTGTGCGCGCACGCGCCGATGGCGTTATGTGGACTCCCTGGTACAAAAACCAGAGAGTTGTGCCACACTTGTGCCACTCTTGTGCCAGAACTGACACGTCTGCGGATTGCCTGCATCTGCGCCGGTCGCGAATTCCTTAAGGCACGCATCCGCGCAAGGTGTGCGTCCGCGCGCCTGCGCTACTCACCAACTCTGGTACAAATTCCAGAGACTCATGCCAACCTTGTGCCAGTCTTGTGCCAGGGACACAACGGACCTCGCGCGTGCGCACCACTGACGCCCACGCGTCCCTTGCCAAAACCTCACCGACGCGCCAGTGCACTATGCGCGCGCACGCCGGTTGCGCGAATTAGTTTTAAAGCTTCGCGCCTTGTTCTGTTTCCCTTTCTCACCTTCTTTTATATCTTCTTTCTTCTTCTTCCTTCTCCATCACCTCTTCTTTCTTCTTCTTCTTCCACTATCCACCACTACCGTCTCTGGCCACTCACCGGCGATGACCACCTCTTTTGGTGGCACTACATCTCTCCTATTTCTTTCTCATCTTCACAAAAGAAAATTCAACCTTGTTCTTTTCTACTTCTCAAGGTTCTACTTCTTCCATTTTTTCTCTTTTATTTTCTTTGCATTATCTCTTCTTCTAGTTAGATTCTTCTTGTTGCTTTACTTAATTTCTCTTTTAGTTGCATGATGATATTCCTTACCTTTTGTTTGCTTACTTTTCCTTTTCCTTATTTTTTCCATGGATGTTAAATTTGAGTTTAGTTTGCTTTAATAGATCTTTTGTCATTTTTTTTCCTTATCTTTGCCAATATGTGATGTTTATGTGATGATTGTTGTTTCATCTTGGGCTTTAAATTGATTGAGTATTTTATAATTGCTCTTTGCTTGATAATTACACACCAAGTGTTCGAGGAAATGCATCAATGCTATTTTGGTTTCTTTTAACAATGTGCTTTCAATTGGGTGCTTTCCCTTATTCACTTGTTGTCTTCTATACGCATTGAGTCCACTTTGCTTATTGATTAAATACTCATTGAACATGACTTGCCCTTTGTTATGGATGCTTGAGACTATCCTTCTCATGCCATTTTGCATGCTTCACATCTTCCTCACATCCCATGCCAAGTGTTATGACCCATGTGTTTATGATTAGATTATTGCAATGTTTCTTTTGGGCACTACCTTTCACTTGCATGTTTTTGTTAAAATGATTCTTTGGGTTTAATGTTTTCTTATTTCTCTTCTTTTCCCAGGATGGCCACCAAGAAAGGCAAGGAGAAAGCTCCAAGGAAACCGGCCGCAAAGAGGGCACCCCAAAGATCAACTTCTAAGGCGCACTCTTCATTAGGAGCCAAACCCCTATCCAAGAAGGCCAAGATACCCGCTCCTATTGATGAGAAAGAAAAGAGCAAACCGGCAAAGGATTCTTCAAGGTTTCCTAACCGCTTCTGTGAACTTGTGTTCCCCTCTATGATTGTTAGGAACTATCATCCTGAGCATCTACTCGCTCCGCCGGACAAGGTTGCTCCCTATATTCTATCCCGCATTGAACGGCGAAGATGAGAGTTTCTTTTGAGGAAACCAAGGGAAATCAATCTCTCTTAGGTGGAAGAATTCTACACTAACTACCATCTCTCCTCTCTTCAATCGGTATACATGCGCCGGAAGCAAGTCTCGGTTTCAGAAGAGGCTATTCAGCAAGTGCTTAATGTCCTACCGGTACCGAGTGACATGGATGGCTACCAAGAAGTCTTACGTCAGTGAGAAAAATTTGGATTTGATTGGGACTCAATCCTCCGAGTCATTGCTGAGCCAGAGACATTTTGGACCCAAGGTCGACTCCGGATGAGGCCTAAGTCCATCGACGCTCGCTTCCTCACTATAGAAGCTAGAGCTTGGGCCCAGATCCTATCCCACTATGTGCTACCTAGCACCCACAAGTCGTCCTTCACGGCGGATCTCGCCTTGCTTGTTTGGTGTGTTCTCACGGAGAGGCTGGTGAACATTCCGTTTCTTGTCAAGCAAGCGATGAGTCAAGTTCACGCCCGGGGTAATTTGCCATTTCCAGCATTGGTATCTGATTTAGTTGCTGCTGCGGGTGTTCCTTGGGAAGCCACGGATAGGAAGATTATAGTTCTGGCTAAGGGCGATGTGGTCCCAAGCGGAAAATACTTACATCTTCCTATGAACAACCCAAGCCTTGACATAGCCCTCCCATCTACTATACCTTCCACTTCATCACCACCACCACAGCAAAGATCCATACTTCAAAGGATAGAAGATCTACACTGGAAGCTTGATAGATATGAGCGGCGCAATCAACACCGATACACTTACATCAAGAAGCTTCTGCGTTGTGTTACCCCTAGCATGGAGGAGCCCGAAATATTCACATCCACCTCAAACCCAAGTGATGGGAGCTCTGAAGGAGAGGATAGTGACAGTTTCGGTCCCGACCGCCCTTTGCGCATTGTTCGTAGCACGGAGGACCGTGCTAAATTCTAAGTGTGGGGAGGTCGTTCGACCGATCTCCATGGGTAACAATCTCTTCCTTTCAATACCCATGGATTTATCTTTTGCTTAGTAGTTAGTACATTGTTAGTACATTGCATGTGTAGTTAGTTTTGCTTGTAAATACTCCTTGCATGATAGTTAATTTTTATAGAGTTGCTTGGTCAAAACAATAATTTCTTCCCCAATAAACTGTGTTTTGGGGTACCCTACCAAATTTTGAAAATTTTTTGCAGTAAACTTGCTTTAAGAATGTATTTTGGAACAAAGTGATTAAGCTAAGAACACAAGCATGTAAGTTTTGAGCCTATTGCATGGTTACATCTTCTAACCACTAATTCCCATTCTTGTGTGCATATCTCTCTCTCTATGATTGTGATCCTTGCTTTGTCTGATTCTATATGTCCATTACTTTGTGTATGAATGTATTTACATGATTGAGCCATCATTTCAACAGTCACTTTTCCCAATTGGCCTTAACCCTTTTATCTATCATAGCTAACCAATTTTGAGCCCATGATAAACTCTTTTTGTTCTTAAATAGAGCACATCAACAACCCTAAGCGAAAAACCATGAATGTCCCTAAATTTGGATCCTTGATTAACTTAGGTAAGCTAGGATGTATATCATTCAATTAGGAGGGTATACTTGGGAAATTTGGGTAGATATATAGGTGTATAATTGTAGTGTAATTGAAATTCTAGGATTTGGGAACATGCTCATATATTGAATGATTGAACTATATGCATTGAAACTTTTGAACACAAGGCCCCAAGAAAAGGGGATATATATATATACATAAAAAAAAAACAAACAACAAAGCAATTAAAGGGGACAAAGAAACTCCAAGACAAAGTAACAAAAACAATGCATATGGAATGTGAATTGAAAAAAATGCATGAGTATGCAAAAAGTGAAACTCAAGGGTTGCTAGGTAATGTATTATAGTTGTATAAGTTGTTCTATGTGTCTAGTGGGATCCTAGGTTAATCAAGGACTCAAATTTTAAGCTCACTTGGCCATATACATCCTTAGCTTCACCCTAGCCCCGTTACAACCCATGAATAAGACCTCATGATACTTGTAAGCATGCATTAAGTAATTATTGATTGTTAGATGAAAGACAAATCTTGGAAAGCATGATTAGGAGAGGATTGAGCAACGAACCCTATACACTTGAGCGAATAGAGCGGATACACTTCCGGTGAGGGTTCGATGCTCAATTCTTTATTTTCGGCTTTCACAAGCGTTCATCTAGCAAGTTATATGCACTCCTTAGTGATGTTCAATTTGGTAGGATTCATGAGCTACATACTATTTTCACCCCATATGTTCACATATGTACTTGGAGGATAGATTTGCCCTTGACCAAGTAAGTAGATGATTTTACATTAGTTGCATGCACCCACTTAGGTAGTTTGTATTTCATAAACCCTTTCTCACCATGATCTTTAGTCTTTTTATTCTAAGCATGAGGACATGCTTGGTTTAAGTGTGGGGAGATTTGATAAACCCCAATTTTGTGGTTTATATTGTGTAGAATTTGGGGAGTTTTGTCAATATTTCTCACACTTATTCACAAGAAATGCATGGTTTTGTGTTCACTTCCTAATATTGCTCCATGATGAAAAACATGCTTATTTTGCCTTTCAATTGCCATATTTTAATCCTTTTCTATTGCCATTCGATGCCGTGATGTATTTGTTGTGTGATTTCAGGAATTATAGGGTAGGAATGGCCTAGAAGAGAGGAAGAAAGCATGCACAAAAGGAAGAAACATGAAGATTTGAATTTTGGAAAAATCAGCGTTGGCGCGCACGTGCACTCCACGCGCACGCGTGGATGAGGACGGCTGGAAACGGCGCGCAAGGATGGACGCATCCGCATGGATCAGAGGATTCCTATCGACGCGCACGCGCACATGGCGCGCACGCGCGGGAAGCTGCACGTGACCTCATTAAATAAAATCATGCCTGGCGATTTCTGAGGCTCATCCGGCCCAGATTCAAGCTATTTTTGCATGAAAAAGACCCAAGGATGCTAGGGGGAAAGGGGGGATCATTCAATTTACACTAAGACACAATTTTAGCTAGTTTTTGGGTTCTTTGTTCTTCTAGAGAGAGAAACCCTTGTTCCTCTCTAGATCTAGTTTTAATTTGATATTCCCTTGTTGAATTCTGAATTGGATCTTGTTAATTACTAGTTTTGGTAGTTTAATTTGAATTCCTTAGTATAATTTTGCTTAGATCTTGTGTTAGTTTTATGAATTCTTATCAATTGTCATCTTATACCCATTTTATGAATGTTGTGAATCTTGCTTTTTGATGTTACATTGTTGATTTCTATGATTAATTGTGTTGTTTGGATGATTGTATATTGACAATTTTTAGTGGGTACTTGTTAATTTCAATTTAATTGCAATTTGAACATGTCTTTTATTAATGCTTACCAAGTGTTTGATGAATTGTTTACCTTGATTATGGAGTAGTTCTTTTCACTCTTGGCCTAGGCTAAGGGAATTGGGTAAACTTGAGTCATTGGGTCTAATGGATTTGATTATTTGGGAGCCCTTAGTGGTCAATTTGATAACCATTGACGCTAACCTTCTATTAAGTCAATTAGTAGTGAGGTTAGAACTTATGGGTTGATGTTGACCAAACCATTTGACGTACTTCAAGTATAGAAGTAGACTTAATGAGTTTGGTTCCTCATAATTGTCAAGATATGATTATTAGACAAGGATGGTGACCCCAATTCCCATACCTAGCCAAGAGTTGCTTTTATCATTCCTATTTGAAAACCAAAATTCTTAATTACTTGACTTAGTTATAGCTACTTGTTTAGTTTAGAATAGAATCATATTGGATGTTACTTTGTTAGTTTGGAATTGCTCATGTCTTGCTTAGTTATCTGAATTAATTTCTTGCATTTTAAGATTGCTTGCTTTTTAAGATTCCCATTTTATTTTCTTTCTCATGACATGCAACCCCAGAATTCTAACCAATATTGAAGCACATGTTTTCCCATTCCTTGTGAGACGACCCGAGGTTTGAATACTTCGGTTATTTCTATTAGGGTTGAACTTGTGACAACCAAATCCCTCTCTAAATTTGATCCTCGAGGCTTGTTATCGGTAGAGCTATACTTGCAATGCAACTTTATTGAAAGATTCTCTACCGACATAGTCCACGAGCGTGCATCAATCCTTGTGGCTCCTTCCATCTGTGATTGTTTCGACCTTGATGCATGTTCCTGTTATAGCTTCCATTCCTTTCAACAACATTAAAACCAAACTCAAAGCGACGGGAGTGAGAACTCATAGTAGTTAATAAAAATTAAAAACAAAAATAAAAATAAATAAACAAGCAAAATAAAATATTTACAATAACCAATAATAAGGCACACAATTGCAATTCCCCGGCAACGGCGCCATTTTGACGATCGGATTTTCTGTCAGTAAAGAATTTCACAAATAAATTCTCGTTGTAAGTATAGTTCTAAACCAACAAAGAATCCTTTCGTACATAGATTTTGGTTGTCACTAAAGCAAACCCAATAAAATTTATAACCGAAGTATTTAAACCTCGAGTCGTCTCTCAAGGAATTGCAGGGAAGTATGATTTATTATTGGTTATGGAAAAAGGTATATTTTTGGGATTTTGAAATAGGGAACAGGAAAATAAATTGGCAGGAAATTAAATTAATAACTAGAAAAACTCTTGGCAAGGTATGAGAACTGAAAATCCCATCCTAATTATCCTTATCAAGTGTGATGAGAATTGTTTTTTGCTCCCACTTAGTTAACCCTTACTAAACAAAGGAAAGTCAAGTGGACTAATCAATTTGATTCCTCAAGTCCTAGTCAACTCCTATGGAAAGACTAGCTTTAGAGGGATCCAAATCAATCAGCAAATTCCAATTTTCAATCAACAGCTGAGTTTGACAACTCAAGTATCACCAATTACTCAACCAAAGCCAAAAGGAGAAAAATCCAAATTATTTATTTCATAAATAAAAGAAAGCAATCATAAATCTGAAATACCTCAATTTATATTAAATAGAAAATCAAATTAAACATAGGAATCCATAAGCCAATTTGGCAACATAAGTAATTAACAAGAGAATAAATAAACTAGAAAGCTAGAACAAATAAAAGTAGAAGAGAAATTAAATTAAAGGAACGTTGAACCTGGCATTGAAGAGAAACAATCCTAACACTAAGAGAAATCCTAATTCCTAAAACCTAGAGAGAGGAGAGAACCTCTCTCTCTAGAAAAATACATCTAAAAACCTAAAATTCTCCCTATTGAATGAATGATGATTGAATAATTTGATTCCCTCATTCTCCAGGCTCTATTCTGTGTTTCTTGGCTTAGATTTGGGCCGAAAAAGGGCCCAAAAATCGCTGGGGGCAAATTCTGCAGCTTTCTGCACGTGGCGTCTGTGACGCGAACGCGTAGGTCATGCGTGCGCGTCATTGGGAGATTTTCCTTGTCATGTGTATGCGTCTGTGATGCGTACGCGTCGTTTAATTTGTGATCTGTGCCAGGCAAGCGTCCGCGTCATCCATGCGTGCGCGTCGCTGCCATTTTCTCCAAAACTCTATTTTGTGCGTTCCTTCCATTTTTGCATTTTTCTTCTCTGTCTTCTAAGACATTCCTGCCCTATAAAGCCTGAAAATACTTAACACACAGATCACGGCATCGAATGGTAATAAAGGGTAATTAAAATTAACATTTTTAAGGCATAGGAAACATGTTTTCACATATATCATAGAATAAGGAAGGGATTGTAAAACCATGCAAATTATATGAATAAGTGGATGAAGAATTTGATAAAAACACTCAATTGGGCAAAAGATAAATCATAAAATAGTGGTTTATCAAGCACAAATTGGGAGACAATCTTGAAACCTTGCTATTTCATTGAATAAATGTGGGTAAAAGGTTATAAAATCCCCTAAATCAAGCAAAAGATAAACCCTACAAATGGGGTTTATCAACCTCCCCACACTTAAACCAAGCATGTCCTCATGCTTAAACCAAGAGTGAAGTAAGGGTATGGCATTTATTCAATGAAAACTCACTAAATGCAATCTACCTATATGCAACTATCTACATGAATGCACTTGCTTGGTCAAAATAAATCAATTCCCAAGAGAACATATATGCACAAGGGCTCGGGACTAGCAAGTCTAACCCACAATTGAATTGAGCTATTAAATATTTTTACAAACTTGCGTGAAGAATGATGATCATAGGTGAAATCATGTAGTTGAGCATCAAACCCTCACCGGATGTGTTTGCACTCTATTCGCTCAAGTGTTTAGGGTTGATTCACTCAATTCTCCCCTAATCATGCTTTCCAAGATTTGTTTTTCATCTAACAATCAACATTTACTCAATGCATGCATGCAATTATCATGAGGTCTTTTCTTTAAGTTGTAATGGGGCTAGGGTCAAGGTAGGATGCATATTTGGTCAAGTGGACTTGAAATTTGAATCTTTGATAAGCATAAACTCCCCTCCTAACCTATGACATCCTATACAATTCAAAACTAACCTAACTACCCATTTTTCACTTTTTCACATACTCATGCATTCTTTCCTTGATCACAACACTTATGCATTGATCTTTATTGAGCTTCACTTTGCTTTGGGGCATTTTGTCCCCTTTTTATTCCTTTCTTTTTCTATTTTTTTCTTCTTTTCTTTTCTTTTCCATACTCTTCTTTTTTGTTTCTTTTTCTTTTTCTTTTGTTTTTCTCATTTCATTTTTTTCTTTCTTTCAAACTATATACAGGAACATCAATGCATAAGGTCTATACATTTTAATTATCACATGAGCATGCACCCAATTCCCCATATTTACAATAAAAATACAAAACTACCCTTTTATTCACCCAATGTCCCAAGATTTCTCACACTTGAATGATACACACACACTAGCCTAAGCCAATCAAAGATCCAAATAAGAACTTTTATTGTTTTTCACTTCAAGGCTTGTAATATGCTAAATTAAGAACAAAGAGGGTTGAACGTAGGCTCAAAATTGGCTAACAATGGATGATAAGAGGTAAGGCTATTTGGGTAAGTGAGCTAAATTAAATAATGGCCTCAATCATATAAATGCATGAATACATAAAATAATGGACATAAAGAATCAAACAAATCAAAGATTACAATCATAGAAAGAGAATAGTTCACACAAGAAGGAAAAATAAGTGGTTATAAGATGTAACCACACCATTAGGCTCAAATCTCACTTGCTTGTGTTCTTTGCTCAAAACATGTTCCACAATATATATATTTCAAGCAAGTTTAATGAAAAGTTTTCACTCAAATCAATTGGTACCCTATAGATATAAATCTTGAAAAATTTCATTATTTTGACTAAGCTTATTGTGTGTATATATGCAAAATAAGAAAATGCAAGTAAAAATCCTAAAAACCTAAAATGAAATGCAAAAGTGTTGGGATTAGAAATTTGTCACCTAAAATCGCCGATTGGTCGGACGATCTCTCCACACTTCAAAGTTTGCACCGTCCTCGGTGTATTCAAAGATGAGCAAGGGGGTACGGTGAATTTCCGGATTGCCACCTTCAGCTGGTAGGTCAACCGGTTGTTGCATGTTCTTTCTTCCACTTTTGTTTTGTTTTCTTTTTTGCTTGTGGTGCATCAATCATGAAAAAAAATAGAAAATAACACCATAAGATGGGAAATTACAAAAGCATGGAAGTATACATTGTTGGAATGAGGTCATAATCATTAGAATTGAGTGAGTGGATTAGTGTGACATTAATGACAAATAAGTGTGTGAATTTTAAATTACGCGGTTTAGAACCACATTAGCATAAAAAGCGATGTCACAAAAGAAGCATGCACTTTACTCATTCTAGTGTGCTTAAGATGCTCTAAGTGAACTTGTAAGGTAAAACAAGCATTAAAGAAGCATGAGAGCATTCAAGCTAAAAGCATATGGATGCATATGATCATGAAGCATAATGCATTAAAGTAAATGCACAACATCCATCAAGAAATTGCCTAATCGAGGAAAAGGGTTCAAATCACATGGTGGTTAGCTACAACATGCAATTCACGAAGAGTTACAAGCTCGAAGGCAATTCAACTTAGTTGGTATTCTCAAAATTAAGCATGAAGAACTTAAAACCAAGTAGCAACAAGTAACCTCAATCAAGGAATCCAACAAAGATTATTCAAAGACAATTATGTTAAAATAGCATTTAGGCAATAAAAGGCCGCAATGCATAGTAAACAAAATCAATAATCCAACACTTATAATGAAAAGAGAGAAAATGAAATGAAAACTATACTAAAACTAACTAATTAACTAACTAACTAACTAAAATAAATGGTTATCAATGGTGTCCGGAAGTGTTGGATGAGGGGTAGAAGAAGGGAAGAAGAAAAGAGAAGGAAAGAAATGGAAAGAAGAGGAGAAAAGAAATGTAGTGAAGGAAGGGCATCCACGCGTACGCGTGCATGGCGCGCGCGTGTGGGTGGTGGTGCAATGGACGCGATGCGTACGTGTACGTGGCGCGTCCGCGTCGATGGCTTATTTCGAGAGTGGCGCGTATGCATCGTGTGCGTGTATGCACGAGTTGGTTTGTGCCTCAGGCATAGTGCTAGCGCAGCGTAGGCACAACTCTCGGGTCAATGTATGGAGGAATGAAATCTTGTAATCCACGCGTACGCGTACATGGCGCGTCCACGTGGAGGGGCAAAAATGCTTGATGCACGCGTACGCATGCAGTGCGCAAACGCGTGGATGGTGCTCTGTTTTTCCAAGTTTTTTCTATGTTTTTGCACAAATCCAAGCATTCCAAACCTCTAAACAGTTACCAGAAGACCCTAAAACCTTATTTAACATACTAAACTACCAAATAAACTCAACAAACAAAACAAAACATGAATTTAACTAATTCTATCAATATTTACAAAAGAAAAAGTGAAAATATATTACCATGGTGGGGTGTCTCCCACCTAGCACTTTTGTTTATTGTCCTTAAGTTGGACTTATGGGGAGCTCCTCTCAAGGTGGCTTGTGATTGAAGCTATCCTTGAACATCAACCAATGCTTGAGTCTCCAATAAGCTCCATTCTTTAATTTTAATATCTTCAAGCTTTGATGGAGTTCTTTACAAACCGTGAGCTCCCAAATTTGATCTTCCTTGTGTGATCCAGGATCCCACACTTTGTTTTGACACCCGTCCTTAAATTGGTCATCATTATTCCATCCGGGTGGCATAACATTAGAATTCTCAAAGAAGCTTCCAAACAACTTCCTAGATCCATGCAATTTGGTTCTCCACCAATCATTACTATACAACTTTGCGCATGCAACCATCATGAACTTAGAATGATGTTTCCAACCACTACACAACTCTCTTCTACTTTTAACTCTACAAATAGCTCTAAGTTGACCATCATTTTCAATCAAACCATATTCAAGTGAGAAAGTAAAGCTTAGGGATAAGAATTTTACCCACTTGAATATTGTGTAGGATGGTGACTTAGGAAGGGGTAGTCCCAATAATCTTGCAAGCTCCACTCCTTTGTGCTCTTCCTTGAATATCTCCACCTCTTCGCAAGCTTCTTCAATTTCAACATTTTTCCCTTTATCACTTGGCTTGGTGTTGTCTTCAAGAACTTCGATTTCTTGCCCAATGGGAGGTGATTCAATTTTGGATAGGAATTCATTGATGAATGAATCTCTTGATCAACCTCTTCATATTCTTCAATTTTGATATACACCATGTCCGCTTTTTCCCCTTGGTAGCTCTCTTCCAATTCACTCGCTTCCTCGTTGTTCACCAAGGGTATGGGGGGTTGTGCATATTCTTCTATAATTTTAACTTCATATCCAATAGGAAAGGATTCAATTGTAGATAGAAATTCATCCATGATTGAATCCATCTCTTGATAAACCTCATTCAAGTCTCCAACTATGATATGCCTTGGAGGTTGCGTACCCTCCTCAACATCAATATCAAGCTTCTTCGAAGAGTGCTCCACGATGCTACATTCCCATGGACTTTCAACATCTCCTAAATATTCAACCACTTCTTTCTTTTCTTCGATAACCATAGGTTCCTCCAATTGCTCTAATACAAAATAACATCTCTCATTTCCTACCGGAGTTTCCAATCTCTCCTTCTTGACATGATCTTCAATTGATTCTTCACATGTGGCTATGGAAGCACCTTGAGTGTTCAAGTATTGGTAGGCTAAAGTATGCACTACCTTGGTCAAGTTAGTCACAAACTCTAGGGTGTTCCTTTGCATATCCGCTTGTCCTTAAAGTAGCAAGGTAAGAGAATCATCTATTGGGGCTTGGGATAGATAAGAGGGTTCATCATTTTGGAGAGAGGGTTCATAGTGGGAAGGTGGTTCTTCTTGGTAAGGGTATGGAGATGGTGAGTATTGAGGTGGTTCATGGTAGTAATCTTGATAGGGTTGTGGTGGTTCTAAAGGTTCTTGCTCATAATGGTCATGAGAATATGGTATGAGTGATTGGTCATATGGTGGATATGGGTCATAGAGATGTGCTTGGTATGGAAAGGCTTGTGAGTATGGTTGAGGTTCATGTTGAGGATAAGAGTCATAGGCATATGATGATGGTAATTGATTGTCATAAAAGGATTCACCATAGCCATTGAATTGACATGCATTAGGATAGTAATTATACCTATACTTATTCGGAGGTTATTGCCAATAGGAGTGATCGATTCCTTGAGACTCCTCCCATCTTTGTTGGTCCCATCCTTGATACATGTTATCATTAAAGTCCACATTTCCTACAACATGGTGAGAACCAAACTCATAGCCAAGAGGGTGAGAATTCATGATAGCAAAGACAAAAATGAAGGCACAAAAACAAGAAGATAAAATCTAACTACTAAATCAAACAAGCAAGCTATTCAGAATATTCACATATGTACAATAACCAATAACACAATACCATTGCAATTCCCCGGCAACGGCGCCATTTTGATGATTGGATTTTTGTGTGGTCTAGAATTCACAATAAATTCTCGTTGCAAGTATAGTTTCTAAACCAATCAATAATCCTTTCATACAAAAATTTGTTTGTCACAAGTACAAACCCCTAAAATCTATAAACTGAAGTATTTAAATCTCGGGTCATTCTCCCTAGAAATTGCGATAAAGTGTCTTGTTATTGGTTATGAGGTATGTTTTAGGGTTTTTGGGATATGAGACATGAAATGTAAATGGCAATGAAAATGAACTAACAACTAATAAAGGTCTTGGCAAAGTTTGGTGGTCAAGGATCTCTATCCTAATCACTAACCTCAACATGAGAATTGGCAAGGATCAATCCCATTAAGTCATCCTCTAACTAGTAGTAAAGGAAAGTCAAATGAGCTATATCAATCCAAGTCCATAATTCCTAGTTCTCCACCAATTCAATTAGTAAGATCTAGCATTAATGGCTCCCAATCATTAATTACTTGGACATTAGTAACTCAAGAGTTTCTAAGTTACCTTCCCAAGCCAAGAGCATAAAATTCTACTCTAAAATCCAACCAAGCATTTTATCAAACACTTGGAAGGCACAAAAGGAAAGCATAGTAAAATTGCAAAGAATGTAAATCTACACTACTCAATTGCAAGAAATTAAACAACAACAAATCAAATGAACAATAAAGGAACATAAAAACATAAATTGCATTAAAAGAAAAAGGAAGGAACAAAAGTGCATCAATATAAAAGTAGAGAATTACAAGAATTAAATGCTAAACTAGAGAGAAGAAATGTAGAAGAAGAAGAAATACAAAAGGAAAAGTAAATCAAAGCATGAAATTAACCTAGATCTAAGAAATTCTAATCTAGATCTAACCTACGCCTAATTCTAGAGAGAAGAGAGAGCTTCTCTCTCTAGAAACTAACTAAAGCATGATAAAACTAAAATAAAACTCCCTAACTAACTAGATGTCCCATCCCTCTTCAATCCTTGGGTTAAATAGCATCAGAAATGAGTTAGATTGGGCCAAAAATGCTTTAGAATTCGCTGGCCATGAGTTTGCATTTAGTGAATCACGTGCAACATCGGCATGTACACGTATAGTGTGCGTGCACGCCCATAAACACGATGAAACTATGGCAAATCTTATATCATTTTGAAGCCTCAGATGTTAGCTTTCCAACGCAACTAGAACCGCATCATTTGGACCTCTGTAGCTCAAGTTATGGGCGATTAAGTGCAAAGAGGTCGGCTTGACAGCTTTGTAATTCCTTCATTTCTTCATGAGTTCTCCATTTCTACATGCTTTTCCTTCATACCCTCAATCCAATCCTTGCCTCCTAAATCTGAAATCACTTAAAAAAAATATCAAGGTACCTAATGGAATTAAGGTGAATTAAATTTAGCTAATTAAGGACCTAGAAAGCATGTTTTCACACTTAAGCACAAATTGGGAGACAATCATGAAACCATGCTATTTCATTGAATAAATGTGGGTAAAAGGTTATAAATCCCTTAAATCAAGCACAAGATAAACCCTACAAATGGGGTTTATAAACCCGGCAACGGCGCCATTTTGATGAACGGATTATTGATGGTCTAAAATTCACAATAAATTCTCGTTGCAAGTATAGTTTCTAAACCAACAATAATCCTTTCATACAAAAATTTTGTTTGTCACTAGTACAAACCCCTAAAATCTATAAACCGAAGTATTGAACCTCAGGTTGTTCTCCTTAGGAATTGCAATAAAGTGTCCTTGTTATTGGTTATGAGTTGTATTTTGGGGTTTTTGAGATAATAGGCAAGAAACATAAATGGCAAGGAAAATAAACTAACAACTAACAAAGCTCTTGGCAAGGAATGAGAATTAGAAGTTCCATCCTAGTCATCCTTCTCAATTGTGACCACAATTGTTCATTGTTACCACTTAGTTAACCTCTAACCATGGAGGAAGTCAAGTGAATGAATTAACTTGATTCCACAAGTCCTAGCCAACTCCCAAAGGAAACACTAGCTTTAGTGGTATCCAAATCAATTAGCAACTTCTAATTATCAATCAACAAAGGAATTAGATAACTCAAGCGTCACTAATTACTCTACCAAATCCAAGAGGAGAAAATTCTATACTAAAATCCAACCAAGCATTTCATTAAACACTTGGAAGGCACAAAAGGAAAGCATAGAAAATCTACAATAAGAATGAATTCTAACAACAATTGGATGCAAAGAATTAACAACAACAATTAAAGAAAACAAGATCTACATGAATTACCTCAAATTGCATTAAAGAAAAACAGAAGGAACAAGAGTAGATCTACAACAAAATATAGAAGCAACATAAAGGAAATTACAACAAAAGAATAGAAGAATGATGATTGCAACAACAAAGAATTAAGAAGAAGAAGTAGAAGAAAGCATGAATTGAACCCTAGATCTAAGATTATTGAACTAAACCTAAACCTAATCCTAATTCTAGAGAGAAGGGAGAGCTTCTCTCTCTAGAAACTAACTAATCCTAATCCTAGTGTGTATTATGTGTTGTCAATGATGTGAATGATGATTTTCCCTTCAATCCTTGGTCCTTATATGCATTTTGGGCACGTTTTCAATTTAAAAATCACGTGCGCCCACTGATGAGCGGATAATTTATACGTGTTTTGGCATTGTTTTTAGTATGTTTTTAGTATATTTTAGTTAGTTTTTATTATATTTTTATTAGTTTTTAAATAAAAATCACTCTTCTGGACTTTACTATGAGTTTGTGTGTTTTTCTGTGATTTTAGGTATTTTCTGGCTGAAATTGAGGGACCTGAGAAAAAATCTGATTCAGAGGCTGAAAAAGGATTGCACATGGTGTTGGATTCTGACCTCCCTGCACTCAAAGTGGATTTTCTGGAGATACAGAAACCCAATTGGCACGCTTTTAATTGCGTTGAAAAGTAGACATCCTGGGATTTCCAGCAATATATAATAGTCCATACTTTTTCCGAGATTTGATGGCCCAAACAGGCGTTCCAAGTCAGCTCAAGAATTCTGGCGTTTAACACCAAAACTGGCACAAAAGCTGGAGTTAAACGCCCAAACTGGCACAAAAACTGGCGTTTAACTCCAAGAAAAGTCTCTACACGAAAATGCTTCAATACTCAGCCCAAGCACACACCAAGTGGGCCCGGAAGAAGATTTTTGCATTAATTACTGATTTCTGTAAACCCTAGCCTACTGGTTTTCTATAAATAGGACCTTTTGCTATTGTATTTTACATCTTGGGACGTTTAGTCCTTAGACCTTTGAGGCTGGCCATTCGGCCATGCTTACACTATTTGTTCTTATGTATTTTCAACGGTGGAGTTTCTACACCCCATAGATTAAGGTGTGGAGCTCTGCTGTTCTTCATGAATTAATACAAAGTACTATTGTTTTTCTATTCAACTCAAGTCTATTTCTTCCCCAAGATATTCATTCGTTCTTCAACTTGATGAATGTGATGATCCGTGACACTCATCATCATTCTCACCTATGAACATGTGCCTGACAACCACCTCTGTTCTACTAGCAATGGCTTGAATGCGTATCTCTTGGGTTTCTAATTTAAGATTGGAACCTTCGTTGTATAGGCTAGAATTATTGACAGCCATTCCTGAGATCCGGAATGTCTAAACCTTGTCTGTGGTATTCTGAGTAGGATCTGGGAAGAAAAGACTATGACGAGCTTCAAACTCGCGATTGTGGGGCGTGTGACAGACGCAAAAGGATCAATGGATCCTACTTCGACATGATCGAGAACCGACAGCTAATTAGCCGATGTTGTGACAGAGCATCAGGACCATTTTCACTGAGAGGATGGGATGTAGCCATTGACAACGGTGATGCCCAACATAAAGCTTGCCATGGAAAGGAGTATGAATGATTGGAAGAAGGGAATAGGAAAGCAGAGGTTCAAGGGGAACAAAGCATCTTTATACGCTTATCTGAAATCCACCAATGAATTACATAAGTATCTCTATCTTTATTTTATGTTTTATTTTCATCACCATAAACTCCATAACCATTTGAATCCACCTGACTGAGATTTACAGGATGACCATAGCTTGCTTCAAGCCGATAATCTCCGTGGAATCGACCCTTACTCACATAAGGTTTATTACTTGGACGACCCAGTGCACTTGCTAGTTAGTTGTGCGGAATTGTGACAAAGTTTGATTCACGTTTGAGAGCTCCAAGTCCTTTGGCGCCATTGTTGATGATCACAATTTCGTGCACCAAGTTTTTATCGCCGTTGCCGGGGATTGTTCGAGTTTGGACAACTGACGGTTCATCTTGTTGCTTAGATTAGGTATCTTTTCTCCAGAATTTTTAAGAATGAATTCTAGAGTTTCAACGTGATGTTCCCACCATCACAAAAGCTGATTGATTCTCATCAATTTAGCTATTGAATGTAATGTCCTACTGAAGCTTGGCCAAACATGTCTAATCCTTTTTAGAGTGAAGCTTTAGACTAACATTGCATGATTCCTGGAATTCTTATTAAAAGTTTTGATTCTCTTTATTTTCTTTTTCATATAAGTTTCGAAATTCACAAAAAAATTTATAAAACCATAAAAATAAAAAATTATTTTATGTTTCTTGTTTGAGTCTAGTATCAATTTTTAAGTTTGGTGTCAATTGCATTCTTCTTGCATTTTTCGAAAACATGCAATATGTTCTTCATTAATCTTCAAGTTGTTCTTGATGATTTCATTGCTCTGATCTTTAAATTCTTTTGTTTTGTGTGTTTTATTGTTTTTCATATGCATTCTCAATTTCTTAGTGTCTCTTATATGAAAATTTTTAAGTTTGGTGTCTTGCATGCATTGTTTATTTGATCTTAGTTGCATTTTTATTGTTTCTTATCATTAAAAATTCAAAAAAATATTTTCAAAATTATGTCTTCTCAAGTCAATAATACAGAGAATTGAAGATTCAGAACATTCAGCAGAGGAATCAAACAGAAAAAGCTGGGCGTTCAAAACGCCCAGTGAAGAAGGAAAACTGGTGTTTAAACGCCAGCCAGGGCACCTGGCTGGGCGTTTAACGCCCAAAAAGGTAGAGTTTTGGGCGTTAAATGCCAGAATGGGCACCATTCTGGGCGTTTAATGCCAGGATGACACTAGAGGGAAGATTTTGTTTTTAATTCACATTTTTTTCAAGTTTTCATAATTTTTCAAAATCAAATCTTTTTCAAATCATATCTTTTCAATCATATCTCTTTCAAAATCAATTTCTTTCCATTTTATATTTATTTTTACTATTTTCAAATGCAATTCGAACTATGTCCCTCTTGATAAGTTCGAATTCCCTCTTCTCCACCTCCTCCTTCTATTCTTCTTTTCCTCTGACACCTCAAGAAATCTCTATACTGTGACATAGAGGATTCCCTATTTTCTTGTTATCTTCTCTTTCATATGAGCAGGAACAAAGATAAAGGCATACTTGTTCAAGCTGATCCTGAACCTGAAAGGACCTTGAAGAGAAAGCTAAGAGAAGCTAAAGAACAATTCTCTTTATAGGGCCTAACAGAACTCTTCAAAGAAGAAGAAACCATGGCAGCCGAAAACAACAACAATGCCAACAATGCAAGGAAGGTGCTTGGTGACTTTACTGCACCTACTCCTGATTTCTATGGGAGAAGCATCTCTATCCCTGCCATTGGAGCAAACAACTTTGAGCTTAAGCCTCAATTAGTTTCTCTAATGCAACAGAATTGCAAGTTTCATGGACTTCCATTGGAAGATCCTCATCAGTTCTTAGCTGAGTTCTTGCAAATCTGTGACACTGTCAAGACCAATGGGGTTGACCCTGAAGTCTACAAACTTATGCTTTGTCCTTTTGCTGTAAGAGACAGAGCTAGGACATGGTTGGATTCACAACCTAAAGAAAGCCTGAACTCTTGGGAAAAGCTAGTCAATGCCTTCTTGGCAAAGTTCTTTCCACCTCAAAAATTGAGTAAGCTTAGAGTGGAAGTCCAAAGCTTTAGACAGAAGGATGGTGAATCCCTCTATGAAGCTTGGGAAAGATACAAGCAATTGATCAGAAGGTGCCCTTCTGATATGCTTTCTGAATGGAGTATCATAGGTATTTTCTATGATGGTCTGTCTGAACTATCCAAGATGTCATTGGATAGCTCTGCTGGAGGATCTCTTCATCTGAAGAAGACGCCTGCAGAAGCTCAGGAACTCATTGAAATGGTTACAAATAACCAATTCATGTACACCTCTGAAAGGAATCCTGTGAATAATGGGTCAACTCAGAAGAAAGGAGTTCTTGAGATTGATACTCTGAATGCCATATTGGCTCAGAATAAAATATTGACCCAACAAGTCAATATGATTTCTCAGAGTCTGTCTAGAATGCAAGCAGCAACAGGCAGTACTAAGGAAGCCTCCTCTGAAGAAAAAGCTTATGATCCTGAGAACCCAGCAATGGAATAGGTGAATTACATGGGAGAACCCTATGGAAACACCTATAATCCTTCATAGGGAAATCATCCAAATCTATCATGGAAGGATCAACAGAGACCTCAACAAGGTTTCAACAATAATAATGGTGGAAGAAACAGGTTTAGCAATAGCAAGCCTTTTCCATCACCTTCTCAGCAACAGACAGAGAATTCTAAGCAAAGCCACTCTGACATAGCAACCATTGTCTCTGATCTAATCAAAACCATTCAAAGTTTCATGACTGAAACAAGGTCTTTCATTAGAAATTTGGAGGGACAATTGGGTCAGCTGAGTAAGAAAATTACTGAACTCCCTCCTAGTACTCTCCCAAGCAACACAGATGAAAATCCAAAGAGAGAGTGCAAGGCCATAAACACGTCTCACATGGTCGAACCTGGAGAGGAGGAAGAGGCAGTGATCTCCACTGAAGAAGACCTCAATGGACGTCCACTGACCTCCATGGAGTTCCCTAATGAGGAACCATGGGAATTTGAGGCTCACACTGAGACCATAGAGATTCCATTAAATTTACTTCTGCCTTTCATAAGCTCTGATGAATATTCTTCCTCTGAAGAGGATGAAGATGTCACTGAAGGGCAAGTTGCTAAGTACCTTGGAGCAATCATGAAGCTAAATGCCAAGTTATTTGATAATGAGACTTGGGAGAATGAACCTCCATTGCTCATCAAAGAACTAGATAACTTGACTAAGCAGAGATTACCTCAAAAGAGACAGGACCCTGGAAAGTTCTCAATCCCTTGTACCATAGGCACCATGACCTTTGAGAAGGCTCTGTGTGACCTAGGGTCAAGCATAAACCTTATGCCTCTCTCTGTAATGGAGAAGATAGGGATCATTGAGGTACAAGCTGCAAGAATCTCACTAGAGATGGCAGACAATTCAAAGAAACAAGCTTTTGGACTTGTAGAGGATGTCTTGGTAAAGGTTGAAGACCATTACATCCCTGCTGATTTCATAATCCTAGAGACTGGGAAGTGTATGGATGAATCCATCATCCTTGGCAGACCCTTCCTAGCCACAGCAAAAGCTGTGATTGATGTTGACAGAGGAGAATTGATCATTCAAGTGATTGGAGACTCCCTTGTGTTTAAAGCTCAAGGATATCTCTCTGTCACCATGGAGAGGAAGCATGAAGAGCTTCTCTCAACACAGAGTCAAACAGAGCCCCCACAGTCAAACTCTAAGTTTGGTGTTGGGAGGCCACAACCAAACTTTAAGTTTGGTGTTGAACCCCCACATTCAAACTCTAAGTTTGGTGTTGGAAGGTTCCAACATTGCTCTGAACATCCGTGAGGCTCCATGAGAGCCATTGTCAAGCTATTGACGTTAAAGAAGCGCTTGTTGGGAGGCAACCCAATTTTTACTTATCTATGTTAAATTTCTATTTTCTTTTGTTATTTTATGTTTTCTGTAGGTTGATGATCATGTGAAGTCACAAAAATAATTGAAAAAATCAAAAACAGAAGGAAAAACAGAATGAAAAATAAAACACCCTGGAGGAGACAGTTTCTGGCGTTTAAACGCCAGTAAAGGTAGCAGAATGGGAGTTAAACACCCAGTCTGGCACCATTCTGGGCGTTTAATGCCAGAAAAGGGCACCAGATTGGCGTTTAACACCAGGAATGGGCAAGAAGCTGGCGTTAAACGCCAGAAATGGGTAGCAGCCTGGTGTTTAACGCCAGGATTGGCAGTAAAGGGCGTTTTACACGCCACTTGGTGCAGGGATGAGATATCCTTGACACCTCAGGATCTGTGGACCCCACAGGATCCCCACCTACCCCACCACTCTCTCTCTTCTTTACCCATTCACCAATCACCTCAATACCTCTTCCCCAAAAAACCCTCACCTATTATATCCCACCATTCTCTTCACCACTCACATCCATCTTTCATAAAACCCCACCTACCTCACCATCCAAATTCAAACCACTTTCCCTCCCAAACCCACCCTCTATAGCCGAACCATACACACCCCTCTCACTCCTATATAAACCCATCTTTACTCCTTCATTTTCACACAACCTAAACACCACTTCTCCCCCTTGGCCGAAACACAAAGCCCACTCCATCTCCTCTATTTCTTCTTTTTCTACTCTTTTCTTTCTTCTTTTGCTCGAGGACGAGCAACCTTCTAAGTTTGGTGTGGTAAAAGCTAAAGCTTTTTGTTTTTCCATAACCATTTATGGCACCAAAGGCCGGAGAAACCTCTAGAAAGAGGAAAGGGAAGGCAAAAGCTTCCACCTCCGAGTCATGGGAGATGGAGAGATTCCTCTCAAGGGTGCATCAAGACCACTTCTATGAAGTT
>NC_029793.2:78223721-78266210 GCF_000816755.2 Arachis ipaensis | reverse complement strand
ATGGCTAGGGGATGGTTGGAGTTCATCCAACGCTCAATCATTCCCACTAGCAACCGGTCCGAAGCTACTATAGACCGGGCCATCATGATACATAGCATCATGATTGGAGAGGAAGTGGAAGTTCATGAGGTTATATCCCAACCCGTTCTTTAACTTCCTTGTTCATTATTTTCCTGTTTTTCGAATTTTTATGCTTATGTTATTTATGTTTGTAACTTTATTACATGATCATTAGTGTCTAAGTGTCTATGCCTCAAAGCTATGAAAATAAATCCATCACCTTTCTTAAATGAAAAATGTTTTTAATTGAAAAAGAAAAAGAAGTGCATGAATTTCAAATTTTAAAACAGTTTAATTATCTTGATGTGGTGGCAATGCTATTGTTTTTCTGAATGAATGCTTGAACAGTGCATATTTTTTAATTTGATTGTTTATGAATGTTAAAATTGTTAGCTCTTGAAAGAATGAAAGGAAAAGGAGAAATGTTATCTGATGATCTGAAAAATCATAAAATTGATTCTTGAAGCAAGAAAAAGCAGTGAAAAGCTTGCAGAAAAAAAAGATATATGCGAAAAAAAGCAAGCAGAAAAAGCCAATACCCCTTTAAACCAAAAGGCAAGGGTGATAAAAAGGATCTAAGGCTTTGAGCATCAGTGGATAGGAGGGCCCACAGGAATAAAATCCTGGCCTAAGCGGCTAAAACAAGCTGTCCCTAACCATGTGCTTGTGTCGTGAAGGTGTCAAGTGAAAACTTGAGACTGAGCGGTTAAAGTCGAGGTCCAAAGAAAAAAGAAGAGTGTGCTTAAGAACCCTGGACACCTCTAATTGGGGACTCTAGCAAAGTTGAGTCACAATCTAAAAAGGTTCACCCAGTTATGTGTCTGTGGCATTTATGTATCCGGTGGTAATACTGGAAAACAAAGTGCTTAGGGCCACGGCCAAGACTCATAAAGTAGCTATGTTCAAGAATCAACATACTTAACTAGGACAGTCAGTAACACTATCTGGATTCTGAGTTCCTATAGATGCCAATCATTCTGAACTTCAAAGGATAAAGTGAGATGCTAAAACTGTTCAGAAGCAAAAAGCTAAAAGCCCCGCTCATCTAATTAATACTGATCTTCATAGATATTTTTGGAATTCATAGTATATTCTCTTCTTTTTATCCTATTTGATTTTCAATTTCTTGGGGACAAGCAACAATTTAAGTTTGGTGTTGTGATGAGCGGATAATTTATACGCTTTTTGGCATTATTTTTAGTATGTTTTTAGTATATTTTAGTTAGTTTTTATTATGTTTTTATTAGTTTTTAAATAAAAATCAATCTTCTGGACTTTACTATGAGTTTGTGTGTTTTTCTGTGATTTCAGGTATTTTCTGGCTGAAATTGAGGGACCTGAGCAAAAATCTGATTCAGAGGCTGAAAAAGGAATGCAGATGCTGTTGGATTCTGACCTCCCTGCACTCAAAGTGGATTTTCTCGAGCTACAAAAGCCCAATTGGCACGCTCTCAATTGCATTGGAAAGTAGACATCCTCGGCTTTCCAGCAATATATAATAGTCCATACTTTGCATGAGGTTTGATGGCCCAAACAGGCATTCCACGGCAGCTCAAGAATTCTGGCGTTTAACTCCAAAACTGGCACAAAAGCTGGAGTTAAACGCCCAAACTGGCACAAAAACTGGCGTTTAACTCGAAGAAAAGTCTCTACACGAAAATGCTTCAATGCTCAGCCCAAGCACACACCAAGTGGGCCCGGAAGAAGATTTCTGCATTAATTACTGATTTCTGTAAACCCTAGGCTATTAGTTTTCTATAAATAGGACCTTTTGCTATTGTATTTTACATCTTGGGACCTTTAGTCCTTAGACCTTTGAGGCTGGCAATTCGGCAATGCTTACACTATTTGTTCTTATGTATTTTCAACGGTGGAGTTTCTACACACCATAGATTAAGGTGTGGAGCTCTGCTGTTCTTCATGAATTAATACAAAGTACTATTGTTTTTCTATTCAACTCAAGTCTATTTCTTCTCCAAGATATTCATTCGTTCTTCAACTTGATGAATGTGATGATCCGTAACACTCATCATCATTCTCACCTATGAACATGTGCCTGACAACCACCTCTGTTCTACTAGCAATGGCTTGAATGCGTATCTCTTGGGTTTCTAATCTAAGATTGGAACCTTCGTGGTATAGGCTAGAATTATTGACAGCCATTCCTGAGATCCGGAATGTGAAAACCTTGTCTGTGGTATTCTGAGTAGGATCTGGGAAGGGATGACTGTGACGAGCTTCAAACTCGCGATTGTGGGGCGTGTGACAGACGCAAAAGGATCAATGGATCCTACTCCGACATGATCGAGAACCGACAGCTGATTAACCGATGTTGTGACAGAGCATCAGGACCATTTTCACTGAGAGGACGGGATGTAGCCATTGACAATGGTGATGCCCAACATAAAGCTTGCCATGGAAAGGAGTATGAATGATTGGAAGAAGGCAATAGGAAAGCAGAGGTTCAAGGGGAACAAAGCATCTTCATACGCTTATCTGAAATCCACCAATGAATTACATAAGTATCTCTATCTTTATTTTATGTTTTATTTTCATCACCTTAAACTCCATAACCATTTAAATCCGCCTGACTGAGATTTACAAGATGACCATAGCTTGCTTCAAGCCGACAATCTCCGTGGGATCAACCCTTACTCACGTAAGGTTTATTACTTGGACAACCCAGTGCACTTGCTGGTTAGTTGTGCGGAATTGTGACAAAGTGTGATTCACGTTTGAGAGCTCCAAGTCCTTTGGCGCCATTGTTGATGATCACAATTCCGTGCACCACCCACCGACGCGTACAGTGCGCGTGCGCGTGGATGAAGATATCTAAATCTTTGGCTTTTTCATGTGTTCTCCACTTTGCATGCTTTCCTCTTCACTCCTTTGATTCATTCCTAGCCTTTTCAACCTAAAATCACTCAACAAACAAATCAAGGCATCTAGTGGAATCAAAGGTGAATTAAATTTAGCTAATTAAACACTTCCACGGAAGCCTTATTGAAATCAAACTCTACGTCCTTTTGAAGCAGTCGGAAAAGAGGTATAGTAACTTTACTAAAGTCCTTGATAAATCACCGAAATAAAGCTGCAGGACCAAGAAACGCACAGACTTCTAACGTCGGGATTTTTGCCAATAAAGAAGTTCATAAAAACAGTCGCGTTGTAGATATAGTCTCTAAACCAAGAAAAATCCCTTCATACAAACATTTTGGTTGTCATAAGTAACAAACCCCTTGAAATTGATAACCGAGTATTCAAACCTCAGATCGTCTTCTCAAGGAATTGCAGGGAGGTGTTCTTATTATTGGTTATGAAAAAGTGTATTTTGGGGTTTTGGATTAAGGTAAAAAGTTAGTTGAATGACAAGTAAAATAAAATAATAATAATAATAAAATCTCTTGGCAAGATATGAAAACTGGAAGTCCTATCCTGGTTACCCTTATCAATTGTAATGAGAATTGGATTTTTCTCCCACTTTGTTAACCTCTAACTATGAAGGTAAGTTAAGTGAATGAATTAATTCTGATTCCTCAAGTCCTAGTCTTTCCTTGGGAAAAGTCAGAGTTAGTGGAACTCGAATTAATTCTTGAAGAATTCCAATTTTCAATTAACAATGAGTTTGATAACTCAAGAGTCTCCAATGACTCAACCAAAGCCAAAAGGGAAAAATCCAAATTATTTATATAAATAAAAGAAAGCAATCATAAGTCTGAATTACCTCAAAATATATTAAAATAGAAAATTAATCTAAACATAGAGAGTCATAAACAAAATTGAGAAAAGAAATAAAAGAACATTGAACCTGGGATTGAGAGTCACTCCTAAAACTAATAGAAGTCCTAAATCCTAATCCTAAGAGAGAGGAGAGAACCTCTCTCTCTCTAAAAACTACATCTACTCCTAAAATTGTGAATGTGAAAGCCTCCTCATGAATGGATGCATTCCCCCACTTTATAGCCTCTAAACTGTGTTTTCTGGGCCGCAAACTGGGTCAAACAAAGTCCAGAATTCGCTGGTTTCGAATTTTTCCATGCTGGATTTCTGTCACTGCGACGCGGCCGCATGGATCACGCGGTCGCGTCGCCTAGCATCAGAGGAACTATAGCTTATTATATATCAAATCGAAGCCCCGGATGTTAGCTTTCCAACGCAACTAGAACCGCATCGTTTGGACCTCTGTAGCTAAAGTTATAGTCATTTAAGTGCGAAGAGGTCAGGCTGGACAGCTTAGCAATTTCTCCAACTTCTTGTATTCCTTCCACTTTTGCATGCTTCCTTTCCATCCTCCAAGCCATTCCTACCTATAATCTCCAAAAACACTTAACACACATATCAAGGCATCTAATGGTAATAAGAGAGGATTAATAATAAGCAAATATAAGATCAAAGAAGCATATTTTCAATCAAAACACATAATTAGGAAGGAAATATAAAACCATGCAAATAGTATGAATAAGTGGGTAAAAAGTTAATAAAAATCACTCAATTGAGTACAAGATAAACCATAAAATAGTGGTTTATCAACCTCCCCACACTTAAACAACAGCATGTCCTCATGCTAAGCTCAAGAGAAGCTATAAAGATGAAGAGGAATGGTAGGATGTATGAAATACAATCCTATCTATATGAATGCAACTACATGCAAAATGTTTTTACCTACTTGGTTAAAAATAAATAAGTTCTCTAAGACAAACATAAATCAGATTTCACTAATTCAAATTATACAATAAAGGACAAGTAAACTTGTAAGAAGATAGCTAATGAAAGCAGGAAACATAGAATCAAGCATTGAACCCTCACTGGTATTGTATATCACTCTTACTCTAAGGTGTCTAGGGTCAATCACTCTACTCTTCTCTAGTCATGCTTTCTAAACCTTGTTCTTCATCTAACCAATCAATAATATTTAATATACCAATGCAAACATCATGAGGTCTTTTTCAAGGTTGTAATGGGGCTAAGGTAAGGGTAAAGGTATATATATGGCTAAGTGAGCTTTATAAATTGAATCTTTAATTAACCTAAGCTCTCACCTAATATACATATACTCTATATACTTTTAAATTCATGTCTAGCTACCCATAATTCTCACTTTTGTATAATTCCCATACTCATGTACCAAAATTTTTTTCTTTAATTTTTTATCACATGTGCATTGATCTTTTATTAAACTTAATATTGGGATAATTTTGTCCCCTTATTTACTTATTTATTGAGTATTTTTGAATTTTTCTCTTTTTTCTCTTTTTTTTTTGTAGAGAAATAAACATAACTTATCAATGCACATGTATTTTCTATTATTTTTCTATTTTGGTTTTTCATGAGTAGGTTCCCAAATTCCTGATATTCAAATAAATTAGAAACATTATACTTTTTCTTTATTAACCCATGTTCCCACAGTTTCCCCACACTTAATTAACACATTATCTTAAGCTAACCAAAGATTCAATTGGGATAATTAATTTGTTTTTCGCTTAAGGCTAGTGATGTGGTAAGATATAGAACAAATGGGGATTTCAAGGCTCAAAGTGGCTGACAAGGGTGATTTAAAGGGTCCGCTTATTTGGGATAAGTGAGCTAAAATCAAATAATGGCCTCAATCATATGCAAGCATGTAAATACATTAAATATTGGACATATAGACTGAAACAAGGTAAAGATCACAATTATAGAGAAGTAAACACACAAGAATAAAATAATTATGGTTAAATAATGTAACCATGTAAATAAGCTCAAAATCTCACAGGTTGTGTGTTCTTTGGCTCAAAAACCATGTTCCAAATACAACTTCAAACAAATTTAACAAAAAAATTTTTCAATTTAAATTAGTGAAATTTTTCAAAAATAGGGTCTTTAAAAGAATTTTATTACTTTAACCAAGTAGTAACTATATGCATAAAATCAAACAAATATGCAAATGCAACAACTAATTTAACAAAGAAAATTAAACATTGGTGTTGAAACAGAAAGGTACTAACCCATGGAGATCGGTATCGACCTCCCCACACTTAAAGATTGCACCGTCCTCGGTGCATGCTGAGATTTGTAGGTAGACGGGTTGTTTCAACTGTTGCTTTTCTCTAAGGATTGTGCAGATAGACTTGTCTGTCTCCCCATGTACGTCTTCCGCTTCCCTTCCGGGTGCCCATCCTGAAAGAAAAAGGGAAGAAGAATAACCCAGAAATAGAGATAAGGAAATAAAAGAAGTATGGGTGGGTTAATGCCAAATGATAAGGATCTCATTTACATGGAAGCTTCAACATGTAAGTGAGAAAACAATAGAAGCCATGGCAAACCAGTGGTGCAAAATTGCAACAATGGAGAAGAGAGTGGGGAAAGAGAGATAATATAAATTCATGTCAATGCAAAAAGTAATACAGGTATAAAAGATTGGCATTGATTTAAATAATATTACCTAACCAGAATAAACAAAGTCATAAGCACCAAGATAATACCAGAAAAGATATAACAGTTGAATAAGAACATTTGAACACCAAAAGAGAAAGAAAATTATGCAATGAATGAAAGTATGCAAATAAATAAAATGGAATGAGAGGGAAAAAAGGATGAGAAGAAGAAAAAAAAGTGAGAAGGGAAGGATAGGTTGTGCGACGCTGGCGACGCGGTCGCGTGGTGCGCAAAAAGGTTGGGTGACGCAGACGCGTGGGGCACGCGATCGCGTGACTAGATTTGTCCTAGTGGCACGAGTGCAGCCTCGCGGTCGCACAACTCTCTGTTCAAAACTCAGTATTGCAAAAATCCAGGGTGACGCGGTCGCGTGGTCGACGCGATCGCGCGGGTGGCCTTATTTCCAATATGACGCGGACGCGTGGGTGACGCGTTCGCGTGGCAGGGCTTGTGCTACTAGCACGGGTCCAGCCCAACTCCAGCTCAACTTTCGGCCATGCACCCTTTTGACGTCGAAATCCTGGTCACACAGCCGCATGGGTGACGCGTCGCGTGGGAGGCCATTATTCCATATGACGCGGTCGCGTCAGCGACGTGGTCACATGGGGTGATTTGGGCCATTGGCACGCCTCCAGCGCTGCTCCTGCGAAACTCTCTGTTCATATTAATATTGTCTCCCATCTCCTTACGACGCGGACGTGTCGCTGATGCGGTCGCGTCGCATGCTCGCTTTCTTTTTTTTTTTTAACTGAAAAAAGAAAATGCAGAATGCAGTGTTAATATGAATGTGATGCAAAACTCCAGGTTCAATATAATAAAATAAAACTCGAAAACAAATAAAACTAAATAAAAAATAAAAAAGGAACAATCATACCATGGTGGGTTGTCTCCCACCTAGCACTTTTAGTTAAAGTCCTTAAGTTGGACATTTGGCGAGTTCCTTGCTATGGTGGCTTGTGCTTGTACTGATCCAGGAATCTCCACCAATGTTTGTATCTCCAGTAACCTCCGGGATCCCAAACTAGGCACAGAAAGCCTTCAAGTAAGTTAAAGCAAGTGATAAGGCCCCAAGAGTGGTGATTGATAGAATGGATTCCGGGGTCCCAGACCTTGCCCTTGCACCCGTCTTTTAGTTGAGCAATATTGTTCCATCCGGGTGGCAAGCAGTCTGAATTCTCACGTAAGCGGCCAAACAACTTCCTAGACCCATTCAGTTGAGCTCTATACCAACCTTTACTCTTAAACTTAAAGCTTCCAACCATGATGAACCTTGCAGGACAATTCTTACCACTGGCCATCTTCCTCTTACTCTTAATGCCACAAAGAGCTCTAAGTTGACCATCCGTCTCCAGTAGCCCATATTCAAGTGGGATTAGAAAGCTAAGTGATATGAATTTTACCCACTTGAATGTTGTGACGGATGAAGGCAACTTAGGGGGAGGGGTTTCCAATGAAATTGCAAGCTCCACTCCTTTGTGCTCTTTTCTGATAACTACCACCTCTTTGCATGCTTCTTCAATTTCAACCTCTTCCTCTTGGTAGCTCTCTTTCAATTCAATCTCCTCTTCATTGCTTTCCAAGGGCATGGGAGGTTGTGCTTCTTCTTCTTGAATCTCCATCTCTTGATCAACCTTTTCCAAGTCTTCAACTATGATATGCTTTGGAGGTTGTACACCCTTCTCAGCATCAATTTCAACCGTCTTGGAAGGAGGCTCTATGTCTTGACTTTCCCATGGAGGTTCTGCATCTCCTAAGTCTTCAACCACTTCTTCTTCTTCTTGAACAATGACAGCTTCTTCTACTTGTTCTAGTATGAATTCATTCCCTGTCTTGTCCACTGGGGTTTCTGGTATCTCCTTCATGCTACGCTCTTCACTAGACTGTCCACATGGAGCTGTGGCTGATCCTTGTATATTTGAGCGCCTAGAAACCCATTGAATTACTGCTTGCTCCAGTTGTTGAATGGTTGCCTGAAATCGATCCACTGTTTCCTTGAAACGATCCTCTGTCTCTTGATGCACTCGGCTTTCATAAGTAGGATCATAGTGCTCTTGGATTGATGGATATGGAGATGATGAATATTGAAGTGGTGGTTCTTGGGAGTAATTGGGTTAGAATTGGGGTGGTTCTATATATGGTTCATATGGCTCATAAGGTGGTTGGTATGGTGGTTGAGGGTTAGGGTCATATGGAGGTGAATGGCGGAAAGGGGCTTGTGAGTTTGGTGGTCCAAAGTTATGTTGAGGAAAGGGTTCATAAGCATATGGTGGTGGTTGTTGATAGTTCATTGGAGGTGGTTGTTGCCATGAGGATTGATCAAGTCCTTGTGGCTCCTCCCATCTTTGATTGTTCCAACCTTGATGCCTGTTCTCATTGTAATTTCTTCTTCCTACAACATAATTGTAACCAGACTTATAGCCAAAGGGGTGAGAGTTCATAGTAGTAGGAGAAAATAAAAATTAAAACTAATAAAAAGAAAATATTTTGAAAAAGATATATATATATTTTTTTGAAAAAGGATAAGAAAAGATTTTGAAAAAGATATGATTTTAAAAAATTATTTGATTTTTTTAAAAAATAAGAATGATAAGATAAAATATATATATTTTTTTAAATATTTACAATAACCAATAATAAGGCACACGTTTGCAATTCCCCGGCAACGGCGCCATTTTGACATCGGGATTTTTGCCAGTAAAGAAGTTCATAAAAACAGTCGTGTTGTAGATATAGTCTCTAAACCAACAAAAATCCCTTCGTACAAACGTTTTGGTTGTCACAAGTAACAAACCCCTTGAAATTGATAACCGAGTATTCAAACCTCGGGTCGTCTTCTCAAGGAATTGCAGGGAGGTGTTCTTATTATTGGTTATGAAAAAGTGTGTTTTGGGGTTTTGGATTAAGGTAAAAAGTTAGTTGAATGACAAGTAAAATAAAATAATAACAATAAAATCTCTTGGCAAGATATGAAAACTGGAAGTCCTATCCTGGTTACCCTTATCAATTGTAATAAGAATTGGATTTTTCTCCCACTTTGTTAACCTCTAACTATGAAGGTAAGTTAAGTGGATGAATTAATTTTGATTCCTCAAGTCCTAGTCTTTCCTTGGGAAAAGTCAGAGTTAGTGGAACTCGAATTAATTCTTGAAGAATTCCAATTTTCAATTAACAATGAGTTTGATAACTCAAGAGTCTCCAATGACTCAACCAATGCCAAAAGGAAAAAATCCAAATTATTTATATAAATAAAAGAAAGCAATCATAAGTCTGAATTACCTCAAAATATATTAAAATAGAAAATCAATCTAAACATAGAGAGTCATAAACAAAATTGAGAAAAGAAATAAAAGAACATTGAACCTGGGATTGAGAGTCACTCATAAAACTAAGAGAAGTCCTAAATCCTAATCCTAAGAGAGAGGAGAGAACCTCTCTCTCTAAAAACTACATCTACTCCTAAAATTGTGAATGTGAAAGCCTCCTCATGAATGGATGCATTCCCCCACTTTATAGCCTCTAATCTGTGTTTTCTGGGCCGCAAAATGGGTCAAACAAAGTCCAGAATTCGCTGGTTTCGAATTTTGCCATGCTGGATTTCTGTCACTGCGACGCGGCCGCATGGATCACACGATCGCGTCGCCTAGCTTCAAGGGAACAATTCCATATTATATATCAAATCGAAGCCCCGGACGTTAGCTTTCCAACGCAACTAGAACCGTATCATTTGGACCTCTGTAGCTAAAGTTATAGTCGTTTAAGTGCGAAGAGGTCAGGCTGGACAGCTTAGCAATTTCTCCAACTTCTTGTATTCCTTCCACTTTTGCATGCTTCCTTTCCATCCTCCAAGCGATTCCTGCCCTATAATCTCTGAAAACACTTAACACATATATCAAGGCATCTAATTGTAATAAGAGAGGATTAATAATAAGCAAATATAAGATCAAAGAAGCATGTTTTCAATCAAAACACATAATTAGGAAGGAAATATAAAACCATGCAAATAGTATGAATAAGTGGGTAAAGAGTTAATAAAAACCACTCAATTGAGTACAAGATAAACCATAAAATAGTGGTTTATCAACTTCCCTCATAGAAGAGAGTTAAGGTAAACCAGAAACAACCTCAACGTTAGCAGGATCAATAGATATACCATTGCTAGAAACAATGTGACCTAGGACAATACCTTGTTTCACCATAAAATAATATTTTTCTAAATTTAGTATAAGGTTTTAACTAGCACATCTTTCTAACACTTTAGCTAAACTATCTAAGCAATGATCAAATAAGTCTCCATACAAACTAAAGCCATCCATGGAAATTTTCATATAATGCTCAAGAAAGTCAAAAAAGATGCTAGTCATGTACCTTTGAAACGTCGCATGTGCATTACATAAGCCAAATGACATCCTCTTGTATGCATACGTTTCGAAGGGACATGTAAAAGTAGTTTTTTCCTGATCTTCAAGAGCTATATGAATTTGAAAATAACCAGTGTAACCATCTAGGAAATAGTAGTGTAATTTACCTGATAACCGGTCAAGTATTTGATCAATGAATAGAAGTGGGTAGTGATCCTTCCGGGTTGCTAGATTCAAGTGCTGATAATCAATGCAAACTCTCCATGAATTTTGTACTCTAGTCGCCATGAGTTCTGCACTTTCATTCCTGACCATGGTAACACCTGACTTCTTGGGCACCACTTGCACCGGGTTAACCCATTCACTATCCGAGATAGGATAGATGATATCGGCCTTCAAAAGTCGAGTGACCTCCTTTTTGACAACCTCCATGATGGTGGGATTCAACCTCCTTTGGGGTTGACGTACGGGTTTGGCTCTGTCTTCTAGGAAGATACGGTGCTCACAAGTGTGCGAGCTTATACCCACAATATCTGCTAAACTCCACCTTATGGCCTTCTTGTGCTTTCTCAATACTTCAAGCAATCTCTCTTCTTGTTGGGAGGTGAGCTCCCTTGCAATTATCACCGGGAGCTTTTGATTGTCATCAAGAAAGACATACTTAAGATGGGGAGGTAGAGGTTTCAACACATCACTTAACTCATGACTTGGCACATTATTATCCGACAACATTGGAGGTGGCAAAGTGTCTTCATCATAATCATTGAGTTTTCCTACACTTGCACCTTTACCCAAATTCATCTTATCAAAAGTCTCATTGTAAACCTCAGCCACAACTTCATCAATAATATCACACTGAAAGATAGAGTGGTCCTCCGGCCGATGTTTCATAGCCTCATCTAAGTTAAAGCTCACGACCCATCTATCAATCTCAATGAATAGGTACCCGAGAAGGCATCAAGTTTAAACCGAAAGGTCTTTAATAGTGGCTTTCCTAATAATATGGATGAAGGTCTCCTGGAATCATTTGGAGGCCTCTCAAGGATATATAATTTAATAGAAAAAGTCAATCCTTTGATGCTCACCAAAACATCCTCAGCAATACCAACCACAGAAATTATGCTCTTATCGGCTAGTACAAAACGTACAGCTGACTGTTTCCACTACAACAAATATGGCCTTTAGCAACGCCAAATTTTACAACACCTTAAAACCGTTCTCTTAGATAGGTTTAGACAACGGTTTTTTAAAGTGTTACTGGTGAATTTCATTTTTCATCAATTTCTAGCAACACAGTAAAACCGTTCTGTTTGACTATTTTAAAGAACGGTTTTATAACCGTTACCATGAGTTGGCTTTAAGCAACGGTTTTTTATTGTTGTTTAAAGAATTGCACAAAAGAAACGCATTAAAACCGTTGCCAAAATGCTACACTTTAAAACCGTTCCATTAGATTGTCTTAGACAACGGTTTTTACAGTGTTGCTGTTGAAGTTCATTTTTTCATTATGCTATAGTAACAAAATAAAACCATTCTCTTTGACTATTTTAAAGAACGGTTTTACAACCATTACAACAATTATTTATGAAACAACCATTTTCTAATATTATTTAAATAATTATACAAATTAAACAATACTAATAAAAATAATTTCAAATAATTATATAAATTGAAACTATTTTTTCTATAAATATTGAATTTATAAAATACTCAAAATCTATTGCTATAAATAAATAACAAATATTATTTTAAAAAAATAAAATTGAAATAAGTTTATTATAAATATTATATATTATTATAAATATATAAAAAATATTATATTTTGAACACATAAAGCTAAAATAAATTTATAATAAATATTATATATATTTATTATAAATATATATATATAATAAAAATTAATATAAAGAAATAAAATTAAAATAACAATTTTTCCCTAATTCATAAAAAAATAAAACGAATTGAAGAAATTAAAGTAAGAAAGCTAAGCTAAGCCCTCATCTTCTCTTCGAAATAAACCAGGCCAGCAAAGAGCGAAGAATGCTCTTCCTCCTTCCACTGACCGAACCCTAACCCAGCCATCAGAATCAGAGACGTATTGCACCACAGCTCTCCATGAAGGCGTAAATCGCACCATCATCGCAAGTCACCAGGAAGCCCCAAATCGCAACTCACCATCCTCGCACCATCATCGTCGCTGCGCTGCGTTCTTCCCAAATCGTCGCTGCGCAGCGTTCTTCCCGAATCGTCGCTGCCTCCTTCTTCCCGGCGTCGCTGAGTCTCTCCTCTCCGCGGCGTTGGTGCTTCTCCCCTCTCCGAGGCTTCACTGCTTCTCCACGGCGTCCTTGATCTCCCCTGTTCTGCTTCTGCTTCGCTGCTTCTACCTTGCTGCTTCTGCTTTAGTGTTTTGTTTGGCTACTGCTGGTTTGCTGCTGTTGCTTCGCTGCTGTTGGTTTACTGCATTGGTCGTTTGTGGGTTGTCATCTGTGGTAAGTCTCCTTCTCTGATTTTTTGTTTCTTAGTTAGGGCTTGATTGGTTGTTGGGTATTTTTGTTAGCTGTGGAAAGTGGTGATATTTGTGAACATGAGCAAGATGAGGGTTGAATGTTGACTGAGCTTTGGTTCTGGTTTGAATTTGGTTTGAATTTGGACTGGGTACTTGTGGTTTGAATTTTATTATCTACGAGTAGTGTGTTGTGGACTGCTTGTATCTGCTTCGTTTATTTTAGCCTTGTATAATGTTATTATTTGAGTGAGTTGTGGACTGCTTTTCATATTGGTTGGTTTCATCTGGGATAACAGAGGAATTTCATGCTTATTCCAACTATTTGACTTAGAGATCAGCATAAATTCTGCTCTTCTTCCTACATGCCTCAATTAACCAGGATAAATATTTATTATTTTAAATATTTGATGGAAAATGTGATGCTTATAGATGCTCCCCATTCTTGATTCGCGGTTACAATGACCAAATTCCAATCGATGACCCCTTTGAACATATGTATGTAATACTGGTTTTAATGGCAATCTGGCTTGCTGCTTCTCCGATTTCTACTCTTCTTTTCTTAAGCATATCAATGGATAAGTCAACATCATTTCATTTGAGCTAATACATTTTTCTTTAATTTGTTGTTAACAAATAATGAAGTTCCAACCCATCAGGATTGACAGGTAGGTGACTGCTGGACGCTGACTCATCATAATGCACAAAAATCAAACCTTAAGCAAGGTTTTTATTAACAACAAAAACAACTGAAATTCTCATGAAATGTTAATTCTGATTATATCCAAAATAATAATTATTATGGGGGTTTGGAGGATGTCATTGTTAGACAGATAGACTTAAACACAGTCCCACATAGACTTAAACACAGTCCCACATATGTTGCTTTCATTCTTCAAAGTTCAAACGGCTACTTGTTTAAAGCTAGCACGCATTTTCTATTTGTTATTTTCTATTTCATTCTTCTAATCCTTCGCTCTTTGCTTTGCACCATTCTTTACAGCTAGCATTTTCTATTTGTTATTTTCTATTTCTTTCATCATTATTATTAATATTATTGTTTACTGTCTTATTTATTTGGGTGCCCCTTTTATCTACTTTTCTTAATAATTAATTATGGTGCCTGATGCATGTCTTGTGAAGGGAACCCCCACACCAATATCAGCCTTTCATTTTCAACATTTGTCACTTGTGACTCATCACACATTAGGAACCACCCCTTCCTCTCTTTCTTTTCTAAAATCTTCTTATCAACCACAATTGAAATTACGATGTGTTAGTTTGTGAACTAAAATTTAAAGAGTAATGATAATATTATTCTGCTAATTGATAATTATATTGTTTGATTTTTTAGTTATATATCACTTTTGAAAATAAGATTTCTAAAAACTGGTTTTAAAAGTGAATTTTTTTATTAAAAAATCTGGTTATGAATTACTTATATTTTTATTTTTTTTTTGCTGTTTTAGTTTGTCTCTTTAAAACCAGAAAAAGAGAATCAAATAGCGGATCTCTCTGTAGCTGTGATTACCTTAGACATTGAGCTACACTACAGGTAAATCATTTAATATATTATCTTTTTAAATTTGTTTGAACATTTAATTGTTAAGAATATTTACTGATTAATTGTTTGCTTAAGCTTCTTTGCATAGTTTGTTAGATACAAATTGTTAGTCTCTTGATTGGTTGAGATGTTCTCTTTCGAACATGTGTGGTTGACTTCTAGAAATTTTTTAGAAGCAATAAGCTCTTGATTAGAAAAAATAACTTATAGTTAGTCTAAAACATATGCCAGTGTTCTTTTATTTTAGTTGACAAAGTAATGGACAAAGGGTGGACTAGTTTACCAAGACATACTGAGGGTTACCAACATGGTGTTAATTCATTTTTGGATTTTGCGTTTTCTAGAGGTAGACCACAAGGACAAGAAATTCTTTGTCCTTGTTCTATATGTAATAACTTTAGTTGGGGGCGAAGGGATGAAGTTTATGATCATTTAATAAGTAAGGGATTTCAAAAAAGTTACACTGTGTGGGTTCATCACGGCGAAAGGATAAGTCACATGGATAGTGAATCCGATGAGAGTGAAGTCCATGAAGGATTTGTCGACGACATTTATGGGCTGCTAAACGAGACATTTCGGCATGTGCTTGAAGGAGATAAAGATGCTGATGGGCCAAACGAAGATGCAAAAAAGTTTTATAACTTGCTTGAAGAAGGAAAACAAGAGTTATATCCTGGCTGTAAAAAATTTTTGACATTATCATTCGTTATCCGATTGTATTTGTTGAAGACTCTTAATGGTTGGAGCAACACATCCTTTACTGCTCTACTTGAATTACTGAAAGAAGCGATTCCTCATTTGAATATTTCTGATTCTTTCAATAAAATCAAGGCCATGGTAAAAGATTTAGGACTTGGTTATAATAAAATTCATGCTTGTCCCAATGATTGTGTTTTGTTCCGGGATACATATGAAGATGATGAATTTTGTCCAATTTGTGGAGCTTCCAGGTACATAGAAAATGTTGAGGTAGATATAGAAGTTGATAAGTTGAAGAAAAAACCTGTGCCTGCGAAGGTTTTGAGGCATTTTCCCTTGATTCCAAGGCTTAAGAAGCTGTTCCTGTGTTCCAAAACAGCTGAATCATTAAGGTGGCACGATGAACATCGTTCAAAAGATGGAAAGTTAAGACACCCAGCTGATGGCCAATCATGGAAAGACTTTGACAGGCTTCATCCCGATTTTGCTAAAGAATCTCGTAACATAAGATTAGGGCTAGCTAGCGATGGATTTAATCCATTTAGAACCATGAGCATCTCCCATAGTACATGGCCGGTAGTTTTGGTTGCATACAATCTTCCTCCATGGTGTTGCATGAAACCAGAGTATGTCATGATGTCCTTGCTCATCCCTGGACCATGTTCGCCTGGTATCATATCTTAAAGATGTGTAGTTTTATATTTGATTTTTTTTTTTTATGTTTACATGAAAACTATGTTGAAGGGGAAATCGAAATTGATTAAGGTCAACTTTTTAAAAGCAAATGTTATAGGGTAAAAGTCATGAACTTGTGGACATGATGACTATTTGCTACTTAGCTATTTCAACTCTCTCTTTTGTTATTATATTTTTTGTAAACTTAGATGATATTGTGGATCTTACAACAATTTTTATAAGTTAAATTTGATGGGAAATATTCAATTATTTTTCTTTAGTGACTTAATTCAAATAGTTTAGAATATTTATTGACACTAAACAATTAAAAAAACTTAAATTAATTTAATTCACGAGAAAACTATTGTAAATAAAAAATTATATATCACAAAAAAATCATTGTCAATAGTTACAAAAGACAATGGTGTTAAAACCATTGTCAAAGAGGACTACATAATAAAACCGTTGCCAAAGCGCGACTCTAAAGGTAACGCTTTAAAACCGTTGCTTTAGATGACTATAAAGTGGCAATGATATTAAAACCGTTGCCGAAAATGACATCAACTGTAACGATTTAAAACCGTTGTCATAGATGGCTATAAACTGGCAACGGTTCAAAAACCGTTGCCGAAACCTGGCACCAACGGTAACGGTTTAAAACCGTTGCCTATCCAGTTACGGTTTTAAACCGTTGTCATGTTAATAGGAACGGTTCGAAACCGTTGCTTATTGAGTAACAGATCAAAACCGTTGTTTAAAATTTTTCGTCAAAACCGTTGTCTTAGGCACTAACTGTGGCAACGGTTTTTCTGTTACCGTTGCCTTAGGTAAAAAACCGTTGCCTTTGAGCATTGGTAACGGCCGAACCGTTGCCAAAGCGTTGCCTAAAGTTTCGGGAACGGTTTTTCAATCTACGGCAACGGTTTTTGACCGTTGCGAAAAGCCTTGTTTGTTGTAGTGTTCAATGGTGGAAGATTCAGTTCGTCATAAATAGAAAGAGCATAATACTAATGCATGCACCAAGGTCACACATACAATCAACAAATTGAACACCACGTATAGTACAAGAGACTAAACAAGGTCCAGGATTTCCACACTTTTTAGGAATAGCACCCATTAAAGCAGAAATAGAACTCCCCAAAGCAATGGTTTCCAAATCATTAATCCTTTCCTTGTTAATGCATAAATCCGTTAAAAATTTATCATATTTAGGAACTTGGCGAATTGCATTAAAATGGGAAATCATTACCTCAACTTTCTTGAAGATGTCCACTATTTTAGGATCCAACTCCAATTGCTTCTTTGCCTTCTTTGCCAAGGTTAGAAATGGAATTGGGATAGGCTCATCCAAACATCTTCTTCTTTAGAACCTCTACCCCTTGCTTGATCTATCTCTTCCTCAATAACCTCTTGTGCTTCTTCTTCTTTAACATCCTCTAGTTCAACTATATCTTCTTCATGAGTAGCCTCCTTTACACTTGAATCCATGGGACTCCTCTCTTCTAGTGTAGTGCCGAACCTCAAAGTGATAGCATTGAGGCTACCTTTGGGGTTAGGTAGTAGTTGAGAGGGAATCACATTTGAGTTTGAAGGTTGGGAGGGGCTTTGGTTATGGTTGGATGCTGGAGCCATACGGGATATAGCCTCGATTAAGGTAGCCACGTAAGAGTCTTGTTTCCTTTGATATTCCCATTGCTCTTGAATAATGGAACGCAAATTCCTTTTCTCTTGAAGAAGGATGCGAAGGGTGTCATCCATTGGAGGTTGGTTTGAGGAAGAAAAAGGGTAAGTAATTTGTGGAACTTGAGGTTGTGTGAGTTGAGGTACTTGGGCTTGTCTTTGGTGAGGGGTTGGTATCTTTGGCCTTAATTTTGTTGTTGGAATTGAGAATTTTGTTGGTTGTGGTATTGTTGGAAATTGTTGTTCCACCTTTGATTTGAACCATCTCTCCACCCTTGGTTTGAATTATCTTGCCAACCTTGATTTGAATTATCTTGCCAACCTTGATTACGCCACCCTTGGTTGTAATTATTCCCTTGTTGATAAGTGATAAACCCCATTTTTAGGGTTTATCATGTGTGAATTTAGAGTATTTTATCGACCTTTTCTCATATTTATTCAATGAAATAGCATGGTTTTGTGATTCTCCCTTAATTTGTGCTTAAGTGTGAAAACATGCTTTTTAGACCTTAAATTAGCTAATTTTGATTCACCTTTGATTCCACTAGATGCCTTGATTTGTTTCTTAAGTGAATTTAGGTTGAAACAGGCTAGGAATGAATCAAAAGAGTGAAGGAGAAAGTATCCAAAATGGAGAACACATGGAAAAGCCAAAGAATTGGATGAGCTCATGGACGCGCACGCGCAATGCATGCGCACGCGTGGATCGCAAAACTTCAAGGTACGCACACGCGTGCTGTACGCGTACGCATCGGTGCTGGCACGTGATTTTAAAGTGAAAATGTGCCCAGCAAATTCTGAGAAGCTGTGGGGCCCAATCTAAACCAACTTTGGCGCCAAAACACTTAAAAGGACCAAGGATTGAAGACCAAAGGGGGGATTCCATCACTTCACACATAGTTTTAGTTTAGTGAAGGCTTTTAGTTAGTTTTAGAGAGAGGAGCTCTCACTTCTCTCTAGGGTTAGGATTAGGTTTAGGATAATAAGCTTAGATCTAGGGTTTAATTGATGCTCTCTTCTACTTCTATCTTTCAATCCTTTGTTGTTACATCTTGTTCTTCTACTTTTTTGTTGAAATTTCCTTTATGTTGTTTCTATACTTTGTTGTTAATCTACTCTTGTTCATTTTGTTTTCTTTCAATTCAATTTGAGGTAATTCATGTCAATAATGTTCTTTTTGATTGTTGTTGTTAATTCTTTGCAATAATTGTTGTTAAATTCCACTCTTGTTGCCAATTTACTATGTTTTCCTTTTATACCTTCCAAGTGTTTGCCAAAATGCTTGAAAGGATGTTAGAGTAGAATTTTATGTTCTTGGCTTGGGAAGGTAACTTAGAAATTTTAGAGTCACATATGTCCAAGTGATTGATAGTTGGTAGCCATTGACTCTAGCTCTCATTAATTCAATTAGTGAATAGCTAGGACTTATGGACTTGGATTGATATAGCTCACTTGACTTTCCTCTACTTGTTAGAAGATGACTTAGTGGGATTAATCCTTGCAATTATCATATTGTGGTTAGTGATAAGGATAGAGATCCTTGACCACCAAACCTTGCCAAGACCTTTTTGTCATTTAATTTCCATTGCCATTTACTTTTCTTATTTCCCACCCAAAACCCCAAAATATACATGTCCATAGCCAATAACAAGAACACTACCCTGCAATTCCTTTGAGAGATGACCCGAGGTTTAAATACTTCGGTTATTAGAATAATTAGGGGTTTGTACTTGTGACAAACAAATTTTTGTATGAAAGGATTAGTGTTGGTTTAGAAACTATATTGCAACGAGATTTCATTTGAGAAATTCTAAACCGTCAAAAATCCACTCATCAATAAGGGCCTTGGCTTGAACGGTTAAAGTATGGGTTGTGGCCCCCAATATGTTATCCTCTTGTAGTTGTGGGCATTCATCTGTGTAATGGGAATTACAAACACACACACCATACACTCTTAGTGGAGCTCCCGGTTGGTATTGTTGTTGTTGGTTTTAATGGATTTTCTTTAGAATGGTGGTCATCTCTCCCAACGTCTTGGTAAGAGCGGATTCACTAGGAGATACTTCCACAATAGCCTTTGAATGGTTGTTCCTTTGCCTCGCATGTTGAGTAGACTCGGCTAGATCGGCAATGACTAGCCAAGCCTCTTTCGCCGTCTTATACTTCACAAGAGAACCATTTCTAGAGGCATCTAAGAGGATCTTGTCTTGAGGCTTGAGACATTGAAAAAAGTAACTAATCAACACACCAAGTCATCTATCCTATGATGAGGACATGAATCAAGTAGCTTTTTGAAGCGCTCTCAATACTTATGGAGTGTCTCTACTTCACTTTGTATAGTACAAGAGATCTCCTTTCTCAATATATTGGTAATCTCCAGTAGAAAAAATTTATCTAAGAACTCTTTCCGAAGCATGTCCCAATTTGTGATAACTTCATCCGGTTGAGTATAGAACCATTCTTTTGCTCTTCTCTTAAGAGAAAAAGGAAAAGCAAACAACCAAATAGCAACCTCATCTAAACCATATCTCCTAGTGGTTGAGCATACCACTTGGAAATCCTTAAGATGCTTGATGGGATCTTGAGCGGGCAAGCTGGTACGCGAATTAGGATTGCGCACAACTTAACTGGCAAGTGCACCGGGTCATCCAAGTAATACCTCAGGTGACTGAGGGTCGATCCCATCAGGACTATCGGACTGAGCAAGCAATGGTTGTCAGGTTAAACTTAGTTAGGCAAAAAATAAAAGGAGTTGTTTTTGTTGTAAACGCATAAGATGATAAACAAGCAAGTAAAGAAAAGCAAGTAAAGGTTTAGTGTAAAAACAACAATGAGAAAACAGTTAAGCTTTCGGAGATGTTTACTTTTTCCAGATTAAAATGTCTTACCAACTATTTTGATAATGAATGATTCATTCTATGGCAAACCATAAGTGTCTAAACCCTAATCTCTTAACGATTTAGCCTCCCCTAACCTTCGTCAACTGCCACTCTCATAGTTACTTAACTCAGATTAGAGGGTGAAGTTCAGAAAACTAGTTTATACCACGATGGCCCTAATTACCCCAAACCGGTTGAATAGATGTTGCTTATCCCCATCATTTTGTGTAATTAGCTGTCTAAAAGGAATTTTTTCAAGCTATAGTTCAAGCGAGATAACTCTCTCAAGAATCACAAGAACTCAAGCAGAAAAGGGTCATACTCTCGTTCCACCTAGTTCATAAGATTAAGAATGAAAATAATTCTTAGAATTGAATCAAACATAAATTAAAATAGAAAAATAACAATCTTATCCATAGAAATAAACAGAGCTCCTAACTTTAATCGAGAGGTTTAGTTGCTCATGACTTACAGAGAAAAATAGGGTTCAGAAAGTGCAGGAGGAAGAAGATCCTAAACCTAAGTGATCTTTTCCTTTAAAAGACTAACCTAATTTGAAACAGAAATAAAATAAAATTAATAAATTCTAAACCTAAAAGATATTGTTTGTAAATAAAAAATACAAAAAGAAATTAAAATAAGCTAAGAAGTGCTAAATCCACTTGAGAGGCCCAATTGAGTGTGGATTCAGACTGCTGCTGGCATTTAACTCTAGAGATGGACGTTAAACGCTAAGGGGGTGGGAGTGCAACGTTGTTGGCATGTGTCCCCTGCTGGTGTGAAACGCCGGTGGGCACTTAGTGCCCAGGGAGGATGCTGACAACATTTTCCTTTTTAGCTCCAAAATCCACCAAATTGCTCCGAATTTCATCTAAAATCATAAAAACACAAGAAAAACTCAAAGTAGCATCCAAAGGTAATTTATGCACTAAAATCAAGTAAAAATAAATAAAATCTAACTAAAAATAACCAGAAAATAATACCAAAAGGGTATAAAATATTTACGTATCACAAGCCATGAAACTTAGGAAGCAAATTGATCAAACCGGTCTTCAGCTCAAAGTTAGCACCCAAGTCGGGATAACGGACTTGGAGTGGTTGAAGAATGATATCCGGTGTACCCGCTTCGAGCGGCCATGGCCTCAGTACCTAATTTGGTGGAAGCAATGTCAATAGAGTCAACAAAAGAATAAACGGTTCCTTCGTTAAATGACGCTTAAGGTTCAACCTCGAAAAAGGTTGGTAATTCGGTGGTAGCCGCTTCACTAACCCCAAAGGCTAACTGATGAGCGGATAATTTATACTGTTTTTGGCACTATTTTTACATAGTTTTTAGTATGTTTTAATTAATTTTTAGTATATTTTTATTAGTTTTTATTCAAAATTCATATTTCTAGACTTTACTATGAGTTTGTATGTTTTTTTGTGATTTCAGATATTTTCTGGCTAAAATTGAGGGACCTGAGCAAAAATCTTATTCAGAGGCTGAAAAAGGACTGCAGATGCTGTTGGATTCCGACCTCCCTACACTCGAAGTGGATTTTCTGGAGTTACATAGACCCAAATGGTGCGCTCTCAATTGCGTTGGAAAGTAGACATCCAGGGCTTTCCAGTAATATATAATAGTCCATACTTTGCCCGAGTTTTGATGATGCAAACTGGCGTTCAAATGCCAACTTCCTGCCCTATTATGAAGTTAAACGCCAGAAACAGGTTACAAACTGGAGTTAAACGCCAGAAACAGGCTACAACCTGGCGTTTAACTCCAAAAGAAGCCTCTACACATGTAAAGCACAATGCTCAGCCCAAGCACACACCAAGTTGACCCGGAAGTGGATTTTTGCATCATTTACTTATTTTCTGTAACCATAGTTACTAGTTTAGTATAAAAACTACTTTTAGTGATTTATTTCACATCTTTTGATCATTTTTGAGACTATCTTTGTATCACTTTTGATCTCTTGATCACGTTTAGGGGGCTAGCCATTCGGCCATGCCTGGACCATTATCACTTATGTATTTTCAACGGTGGAGTTTCTACACCCCATAGATTAAGGTATGGAGCTCTGCTGTTCCTCATGAATTAATGCAAAGTACTATTGTTTTTCTATTCAATTCAAGCTTATTCTTATTCCAAGATATTTACTCGCCCTTCAACCTGATGAATGTGATGATATGTGACACTCATCATCATTCTCACCTATGAACGCGTGCCTGACAACCACTTCTGTTCTATCTACTATAGCTTGAGCGTGTATCTCTTAGCCTCCATTCCGAAAGATTGGAGTCTTCGTGGTATAAGCTAGAATTATTGGCGGCCATTCTTGAGATCTGAAAAGTCTAAACCTTGTCTGTTGTATTCCGAGTAGGATCTGGGAGGGGATAACTGTGACGAGCTTCAAACTCGTGAATGTTGGGCATAGTAACAGACGCAAAAGGATCTATGGATCCTATTCCAACATGATCGAGAACCGACAGATGATTAGCCGTGCGGTGACAGCGCATTTGGACCATTTTCACTGAGAGGACGGACGGTAGCCATTGACAACGGTGATCCCCCAACATACAGCTTGCCATGGAAAGGAGTATGAATGATTGGATGAAAGTAATAGGAAAGCAGAGGTTCAGAAGGAACAAAGCATCTTCATACGCTTATCTGAAATCCCACCAATGAATTACATAAGTATCTCTATCTTATTTTATGTTTTAATTATATGTTAATTATCAAAATCCCATAACCATTTGAATCTGCCTGACTGAGATTTACAAGGATGACCATAGCTTGCTTCAAGCCGACAATCTCCGTGGGATCGACCCTTACTCACGTAAGGTTTATTACTTGGATGACCCAATGCACTTGCTGGTTAGTTGTGCGGAATTGTGAAAAAGAATTGAGATTAAAATTGTGCGTACCAAGTTGTTGGCACCATTGAAGATCACAATTTCGTGCACCAAGTTTTTGGCGCCATTGCTGGGGATTGTTCGAGTTTGGACAACTGACGGTTCATCTTGTTGCTCAGATTAGGTAATTTTATTTTAATTTTAAGTTTTTTTTTTTATTTTTGAAAAAAAATTCAAAAGAAAAAAAATAATATATAATTTATATTTGTTCTTCAGAATTTTTAAGAATGAATTCTAGAGTTTCAGATGATATGTTGAAGCCTGGCTGGCTGTTAAGCCATGTCTAATTTTTTTTTGGACTGAGGCTTCCACTTATCATTGCACGAGCCTTTGGATTCCCATATAATTGGCTGTTGTATGTCTGATTTGTATGCTGAAGCTTGGCTGGCCATTTGTGCATTGATGAGCGGATAATTTATACGCTTTTTGGCATTGTTTTTAGTATGTTTTTTGTAGGATCTAGTTACTTTTAGGGATATTTTCATTAGTTTTTATGTTAAATTCACATTTCTGGACTTTACTATGAGTTTGTGTGTTTTCCTGTGATTTCAGGTATTTTCTGGATGAAATTGAGGGACTTGAGCAAAAATCAGATTCAGAGGTTGAAGAAGGACTGCTGATGCTGTTGGATTCTGACCTCCCTGCACTCAAAGTGGATTTTCTGGAGCTACAGAACTCAAAATGGCGTTCTTTCAATTGCGTTGGAAAGTAGATATCCAGGGCTTTTCAGCAATATATAATAGTCCATACTTTGGTCGAGTTTAGATGATGCAAAAGGGCGTTGAACGCCAGTTCTACGCTGCAGTCTGGAGTTAAACGCCAGAAACACGTCACGAACCAGAGTTGAACGCCAGAAACACATTACAACCTGGCGATCAACTCCAGAAAGAGCCTCTGCACGTGTAACATTCAAGCTCAGCCCAAGTACACACCAAGTGGGCCCCGGAAGTGGATTTATGCATCAATTACTTACTTCTGTAAACCCTAGTAGCTAGTTTAGTATAAATAGGACTTTTTACTATTGTATTAGATATCTTTGGTCTCAGTTTTAATCTATTGTTCATCTTAGGAGACTATTGATCACGTTTAGGGGGTTGGCCTCTCGGCCATGCCTGGACCTTCATCACTTATGTATTTTCAATGGTAGAGTTTCTACACTCCATAGATTAAGGTGTGGAGCTCTGCTGTTCCTCATGAATTAATGCAAAGTACTACTGTTTTTCTATTCAATTCAACTTATTCCGCTTCTAAGATATTCATTTGCACTTCAACATGAATGTGATGAACGTGACAATCATCATCATTCCCCCCACGAACGCGTGCCTGAGAACCACTTCCGTTCCACCTTAGATTGAATGAATATCTCTTGGATCTCTTAATCAGAATCTTCGTGGTATAAGCTAGATTGATGGCGGCATTCATGAGAATCCGGAAAGTCTAAACCTTGTCTGTGGTATTCCGAGTAGGATTCAGGGATTGAATGACTGTGACGAACTTCAAATTCGCGAGTGCTGGGCGTAGTGACAGACGCAAAAGGAGGGTGAATCCTATTCCAATATGATCGAGAACCTCAGATGATTAGCCGTGCTGTGACAGAGCATTTGGACCATTTTCACAAGAGGATAGGATGCAGCCATTGACCACTGTGATGCCTCCAGATGATTAGCCATGCAGTGACAGCGCATCGGACCATTTTCACAGAGAGGATGAAAAGTAGCCATTGACAATGGTGATGTTCTTACATAAAGCCAGCCATAGAAAGGAGTAGGACTGATTGGATGAAGACAGCAGGAAAGCAAAAGTTCAGAGGGACGAAAGCATCTCTATACCTTTATCTGAAATTCTCACCAATGATATACATAAGTATTTCTATCTTTATTTTCTGTCTATTTATTATTTATTTTCAAAAACTCCATAATCAATTATTATCCGCCTGACTGAGATTTACAAGATGACCATAGCTTGCTTCATACCAACAATCTCCGTGGGATCGACCCTTACTCACGTAAGGTTTTATTACTTGGACGACCCAATGCACTTGCTGGTTAGTTGTATCGAAGTTGTGAATGAAAAACGATTTATTAAAACGTGCTTACAGAGTTTTTGGCGCCGTTGCCTAAGATCACAATTTTGTGCACAAGTTTTTGGCGCCGTTGTCGGAGATTGTTCGAGTTTGGACAACTAACGGTTCATCGTGTTGCTCAGATTAGGTAATTTTCTTCTTATTTTGTTTTCAAAAAAAAAAAAACTTTCAAAACTTTTTCAAAAATTTTTCCTTTATTTTCGAAAAAAATTATAAATCTTTTCAAAAATATATTGTTCTTCAAAATTTTTAAGAATGAATTCTAGAGTTTCATGAAGCATGTTGAAGCCTGACTGGCTGTAAAGCCATGTCTAAATTCATTTAGACTGGGGCTTCCAACCCAACATTATCAAGAGCAAGCTAGTTGTTGCTAATCCACCTGCTGCTGTTCCTGATCCACTTGATTTACATGCTAAAGCTTGACTGGCTATTAAGCCATGTCTAACCCTCAGATTGGAGCTTTAGACTAAGAGTGCAAGATTCCTGGAATTCATATTAAAAATTTTGGAATCCTTATTTTTCTTTTTCACAAATAATTTTCGAAAAATCCAAAAAAAAATCATAAAAACCAAAAATATTTTGTGTTTCTTGTTTGAGTCTTGAGTCAAATTTTGAGTTTGGTGTTAATTGCATACTCATCTTGCATTTTTCAAAAATTGCATTCATGCATTGCATTCATCATGATCTTCAAGTTGTTCTTGATAACCCTTCTTGATTGATCTTCATATTATATGGTTTTGCGTTGCATGTTGTTTTTCATATGCATTCTTGCATTCATAGTGTCTGAACATGAAAGATTTCTAAGTTTGGTGTCTTGCATGTTTTCTTTGCATATAAAATTTACAAAAATAAGTTCTTGATGTTCATCATGATCTTCAAAGTGTTCTTGGTGTTCATCTTGACATTCATAGCATTCTTGCATGCATTCATTGTTTTGATCCAAAATTTTCATGCATTGCATCATTTTCATGTTTTTCTCTTTCATCATTAAAAATTCAAAAATAAAAAAAATATCTTTCCTTTCTTACTCACACAGGGACCTCTATACTGTGGTAAAAAGGATCCCTATTATTATTATTTTTCTGTTCCCTCTTTTTCATATGAGCAGGAGCAAGGACAAGAATATTCTTGTTGAAGCAGATCCAGAACCTGAAAGGACTCTGAAGAGAAAACTAAGAGAAGCTAAATTACAACAATCCAGCAAGCACCTTTCAGAAATTTTCGAACAAAAAGAGGAGATGGCAGCTGAAAATAATAATAATGCAAGGAGGATGCTTGGTGACTTTACTGCACCTAATTCTAATTTACATGGAAGAAGCATCTCCATCCCCACCATTGGAGCAAACAATTTTGAGATGAAACCTCAATTAGTTTCTCTGTTGCAGCAGAACTGCAAGTTCCATGGACTTCCATCTGAAGATCCTTTTCAGTTCTTAATTGAATTTTTGCAGATCTGTGATACTGTTAAGACTAATGGAGTAGATCCTGAAGTCTACAGGCTTATGCTTTTCCCGTTTGCTGTAAGAGACAAAGCTGGAGTGTGGTTGGACTCTCAGCCCAAAGATAGCCTGAACTCTTGGGATAAGCTGGTCACGGCTTTCTTAGCCAAGTTTTTTCCTCCTCAAAAGTTGAGCAAGCTTAGAGTGGATGTTCAAACCTTCAGACAGAAAGAAGGTGAATCCCTCTATGAAGCTTGGGAGAGATACAAGCAACTGACTAAAAAGTGTCCTTCTGACATGCTTTTAGAATGGACCATCCTGGATATATTCTATGATGATCTCTCTGAATTAGCTAAGATGTCATTGGATACTTCTGCAGGTGGATCCATTCACCTAAAAAAAACACCTGTAGAAGCTCAAGAACTTATTGACATGGTTGCTAATAACCAGTTCATATACACTTCTGAGAGGAATCCTGTGAGTAATGGGACGCCTCAGAAGAAGGGAGTTCTTGAAATTGATACTCTGAATGCCATACTGGCTCAGAATAAAATATTGACTCAATAAGTCAATATGATTTCTCAGAGTCTGAATAGAATGCAAGCTGCATCCAACAGTACTCGAGAGGCATCTTCTGAAGAAGAAGCTTATGATCCTGAAAACCCTGCAATAGCAGAGGTGAATTACATGGGTGAACCCTATGGAAACACCTATAATCCCTCATGGAGAAATCACACAAATCTCTCATGGAAGGATCAAAAGCCTCAACAAGGCTTTAATAATGGTGGAAGAAACAGGTTTAGCAATAGCAAGCCTTTTCCATCATCCACTCAGCAACAGACAGAGAACTCTAAACAAAATACTTCTAATTTAGCAAACTTAGTCTCTGATCTATCTAAGGCCACTATGAGTTTCATGAATGAAACAAGGTCCTCCATTAGAAATTTGGAGGCACAAGTGGGCCAACTGAGTAAGAAGATCACTGAAACCCCTCCTAGTGCTCTCCCAAGCAATACAGAAGAAAACACAAAATAAATAAAAAATTAAAAAAAATCAAAAACAGTATAAAAAAAACAGCACACCCTGGAGGAGGAGTTCACTAGCGTTCAAACGCCAGTAAGGAGCATCTGGCTGGCGTTCAACGCCAGAACAAAGCATGGAGCTGGCACTGAACACCAGAAACAAGCATGAAGCTGGCGTTCAACACCAGAAACATGCTGCATCTGGGCACTGAACGCCCAGAACAAGCATCAGTTCGGCGTTTAAACGCCAGAATTGCATGCAAAGGCATTTTACATGCCTAATTGGTGCAGGGATGTAAATCCTTGACACCTCAAGATCTGTGGACCTCACAAGATCATCTCAGGATCTGTGAACCTTCCCTCCTCATAATCCTAGTTTTTTTTCCACATCTTCTTCTTCATCTATTCTTTCTTCTTTTGCTCGAGGGCGAGCAACATTCTAAGTTTGGTGTGGTAAAAGCATTGCTTATTTTGCTTTTCCATAACCATTGATGGCACCTAAGGCCAGAGAAACCTCAAAAAAAAAAAAGAAGAGAAAAGGGGAGACAAAAGCTTCCACCTCCAAGTCATAGGAGATGGAGAGATTCATGTAAAGGATCTATAGCTCAGTGGTAGAACATTTGACTACAAATCAAGAGATCCCTGACATACCTCAGGGGATACATTTTTCTCCACACAATTATTGGGAGCAACTAAGGGTGGAACATCAAGAGCTCCATCATCCTTCATGAAATTAGAGAAGATCAAAGAGCAATGAGGGAGGAGCAACAAAGACAAGGAAGAGACATAGAAGAGCTCAAGGACATCATTGGTTCCTCAAGGAGAAAACGCCACCATCACTAAGGTGGACTCATTCCTTGTTCCTCATAAAGTGAGATGCCAAAACTATTCAAGAGGCAAAAAGCTACAAGTCCCGCTCATCTGATTGGAGCTATGTTTCATTGATAGTTTGGAATTTATAGTATATTCTCTTCTTTTTATCCTATTTTATTTTCAGTTGCTTGGGGACAAGCAACAATTTAAGTTTGGTGTTGTAATGAGCGGATAATTTATACGCTTTTTGGCATTGTTTTTAGTATGTTTTTAGTAGGATCTAGTTACTTTTAGGGATGTTTTCATTAGTTTTTATGTTAAATTCACATTTCTGGACTTTACTATGAGTTTGTGTGTTTTTCTGTGATTTCAGGTATTTTCTGGCTGAAATTGAGGGACTTGAGCAAAAATCAGATTCAGAGGTTGAAGAAGGACTGCTGATGCTGTTGGATTCTGATCTCCCTGCACTCAAAGTGGATTTTCTGGAGCTACAGAACTCAAAATGGCGCGCTTCCAATTGCCTTGGAAAGTAGACATCCAGGGCTTTCCAGCAATATATAATAGTCCATACTTTGGTCTAGTTTAGACGACGCAAAAGGGTGTTGAACGCCAGTTCTACGCTGCAGTCTGGAGTTAAACGCCAGAAACACGTCACGAACCAGAGTTGAACGCCAGAAACACGTTACAACCTGGCGTTCAACTCCAGAAAGAGCCTCTGCACGTGTAACATTCTGCTGTTCCTCATGAATTAATGCAAAGTACTACTGTTTTTATATTCAATTCAACTTTTTCCGCTTCTAAGATATTCATTCGCACTTCAATATGAATGTGATGAACGTGACAATCATCATCATTCCCCCATGAACACGTGCCTGACAACTACTTCCGTTCCACCTTAGATTGAATGAATATCTCTTGGATCTCTTAATCAGAATCTTCGTGGTATAAGCTAGATTGATGGCGGCATTCATGAGAATCCGGAAAGTCTAAACCTTGTCTGTGGTATTCCGAGTAGGATTCAGGGATTGAATGACTGTGATTAGCCATGCAGTGACAGCGCATCGGACCATTTTCACAGAGAGGATGAAAAGTAGCCATTGACAATGGTGATGTTCTTACATAAAGCCAGCCATAGAAAGGAGTAGGACTGATTGGATGAAGACAGCAGGAAAGCAAAAGTTCAGAGGGACGAAAGCATCTCTATACCTTTATCTGAAATTCTCACCAATGATATACATAAGTATTTCTATCTTTATTTTCTGTCTATTTATTATTTATTTTCGAAAACTCCATAATCAATTATTATCCGCCTGACTGAGATTTACAAGATGACCATAGCTTGCTTCATACCAACAATCTCCGTGGGATCGACCCTTACTCACGTAGAAAGTTTTATTAGTTGGACGACCCAGTGCACTTGCTGGTTAGTTGTATCGAAGTTGTGAATGAAAAATGATTTATTAAGACGTGCGTACAGAGTTTTTGGCGCCATTGCCTGAGATCACAATTTCGTGCACCAGCCATGTCTAATCTTTTGGACCGAAGCTTTCACATAAAGCTTGGCTGGCTATTTAGCCATGTCTAAATTTTTCAACCGAAGCTTTAGACTAACATTCCATGATTCCTGGAATTCTTATTAAAAATTTTGAATTTCTTATTTTTTCTCTTTCCAAATTATTTTCGAAAAATTAAAAAAAATGAATAAAATCATAAAAACTAAAAAAAAAAATTTGTGCTTCTTGTTTGAGTCTTCTGTCAAATTTTAAGTTTGGTGTCAATTGCATCTTTTCAATCTTTCTTTAAATTTTTAAAAAATCCATGCATTGAGTTTTGTTCTTCATTGATCTTCAAGTTGTTCTTGATGAATTTCTTTGTTTGATCTTAAAATTTTTCTTGTTTGGTGTCTTTTCTTGTTTTTCATATGCATTCTTGAATTATTAGTGTCTAAAGTTTGAAAATTTTTAAGTTTGGTGTCTTGCATGTTTTTCTTTTCTTAAAAATTTTCAAAAATAAGTTCTTGGTGTTCATCTTGACATTCAAAGTGTTCTTGGTGTTCATCTTGACATTCAAGGTGTTCTTGCATGCATGAGTTGTTTTGATTTTAATTTCTTATGTTTTGTGTCATTTTTATATTTTTCTCTTTCCTCATTAATTTCAAAAATAAAAAAATATCTTTCCCTTTATTTTGCTCATAAATTTTCGAAATTTTGAATTAGTTTGGTCAAAAATTTTTAAAATTTAGTTGTTTCTTGTTAGTCAAGTCAAAATTTCAAATTAAAAATTCTATCTTTTTCAAATCTTTTTCAAAAATCAAATCTTTTTCATTTTTTTACTTTTATTTTTGAAAATTTTCAAAATTGATTTTCAAAATCTTTTTGTTATTTTTATTTCATATTTTCGAAATTAATGCTAACATTTAATGTTTAGATTCAAAAATTTTCAAGTTGTTAATTGCCTATTAAGAAATGTTCAAGCTTTAAATTCTAAAAATCATATCTTTTAGTTTCTCATTAGTCAAGTAATCAACTTTAATTTCAAAAATCAAATCTTTTTTATTTCCTTTTCAAATCTTTTTCAAAATAAATTTCAATCATATATTTTTCAAAATCAATTTCAAAATCCTTTTGTAACTTCCTATCTTTTCAAAATTGATTTTCAAATCTTTTTCAATTAACTACTTGACTTTTTTGTTTGATTTTAAAAGTTTTTTATTTCAATCATATCTTTTTCAAAACCACCTAACTACTTTTCTCTCTCCAATTTTCGAAAATCACTAACAACTTTTTCAAAAATCTCTTTTTATTTAATTAATTCATTTAGTTTTCAAATTTTATTTTATTTCTTCTCTTAAATTTCGAATACTAACTAATAATTAAAATAAAAACAAAAATATTTTCCTTTTATTTTAATTTAAAATTCAAATTCTCCCTCTCTCCCTCTCTGTGTTCGAATTCTTCATCTTCTCTCTTCTTCATTCTACCCTTCTATTCTTCTACTCACATAAAGGAATCTCTATACTGTGACATAGAGGATTCCTATTCTTTTCTGTTCTCTTCTTTTCATATGAGCAGGAGCAAGGATAAGAACATTCTTGTTGAAGCTGATCTGGAACCTGAAAGGACTCTAAAGAGGAAACTAAGAGAAGCTAAAGCACAACACTCTGGAGAGGACCTGGCAGAATTTTTCAAAAAAGAAGAAGAGATGGCCGAACCCAACAACAATGGTAGAGATCCAAGGAAGATGCTTGGTGACTTTATTGCACCCTCTTCTGACTTCTGTGGAAGGAGCATCTCAATTCCTGCAATTGGAGCAAACAACTTTGAGCTTAAACCTCAATTAGTTTCTCTAATGCAGCAGAATTGCAAGTTTTATGGACTTTCATTGGAATATCCTCATCAGTTCTTAGCTGAATTCTTGCAAATCTGTGACACTGTTAAGACCAATGGGGTTAATCCTGAGGTCTACAGACTTATGCTTTTCCCTTTTGCTATAAGAGACAGAGCTAGGACATGGTTGGACTCACAACCTAAAGATAGCCTGAACTATTGGGAAAAGTTGGTCAATGTTTTCTTGGCCAAGTTCTTTCCACCTCAAAAGTTGAGCAGGCTTAGAGTGGAAGTCCAAACCTTCAGACAGAAGGAAGGTGAATCCCTCTATGAAGATTGGGAAAGATACAAGAAATTGATCATAAGGTGTCCTTCTGACATGTTTTCAGAATGGAGCATCATATGTATATTCTATGACGGTCTGTCTGAATTGTCCGAGATGTCATTGGACCACTCTGCTGGAGGATCTCTTCATCTGAAGAAGACGCCTGCAGAAGCCCAGGATCTCATTGAAATGGTTGCAAATAACCAGTTCATATACACTTCTGAAAGGAATCCTGTGAATAATGGGACAACTCAGAAGAAAGGAGTTCTTGAGATTGATACTCTGAATGCCATATTAGCTCAAAACAAAATATTGACTCAGCAAGTCAATATGATTTCTCAGAGTCTGACTGAAATGCAAGCTGCATCAGACAATACTAAAGAAGCCTCTCCTGAAGGAGAAGCTTATGATCTTGAGAATCCTAGAATGGAAAAGGTGAATTACATGGGAGAATCCTATGGAAACACCTATAATCCTTCATGGAAGAATCATCCTAATCTCTCATGGAAGGATCAACAGAAGCCTAATCAAGGCTTTAATAATAATAATGGTGGGAGAAATAGGTTTGGCAATAGCAAACCTTTTCCATCATCTTCTCAGCAACAGACAGAGAATTCTAAGCAGAGCCACTCTGACTTAGCAACTGTAGTCTCTGATCTATCTAAGACCAGTCTCAGTTTCATGACTGAAGCAAGGTCCTCCATTAGAAATTTGGAGGCACAAGTGGGTCAGCTGAGTAAAAGAGTTACTGAACTCCCTCCTAGTACTCTCCCAAGCAATATAGAAGAGAATCCAAAAAGAGAGTGCAAGGCCATAACTATAACCAACATGGCCGAACCTGGAGAGGAAGAAAAGGCAGTGATTTCCAATGAGGAAGACCTCAATGGACGTCTACTTGCCACTAAGAAGTTCCCTAATGAGGAACCCAAGGAATCTGAGGCTCATATAGAGACCATAGAGATTCCATTGAACTTACTATTGCCATTCATGAGCTCTGATGAGTATTCTTCCTCTGAAGAGGATGAAGATATTGCTGAAGAGCAAGTTACTCAATATCTAGGAGCAATCATGAAGCTGAATGCCAAGTTATTTGGTAATGAGACTTGGGAGGATGAACCCCCATTGCTCATCAATGAACTAAATGATCTGGTTCAACTGAAATTACCTCAGAAGAAACAGGATCCTGGAAAGTTCTTAATACCTTGTACCATAGGCACAATGATCTTTGAGAAGGCTCTGTGTGACCTGGAGTCAGGGATAAACCTCATGCCCCTCTCTGTAATAGAGAAACTAGGGATCATTGACGTGCAAGCTGCAAGAATCTCACTAGAGATGGCAAATAATTCAAGGAAATAGGCTTATGGACTTGTAGAGGATGTCTTGGTGAAGGTTGAAGGCCTGTACATCCCTGCTGATTTCATAATCCTAGATACTGGGAAGGAAGAGGATGAATCCATCATCCTTTGAAGACCCTTCCTAGCCACAGCAAGAGCTGTGATTGATGTAGACAGAGGAGAGCTAGTCCTTCAATTGAATGAGGACTACCTTGTGTTTAAGGCCCAATGATCTTCTTCTATAACCATGGAGAGGAAGCATGAAAAGCTTCTCTTAATATAGAGTCAAACAGAGCCCCCACACTCAACTTCTAAGTTTGGTGTTGGGAGGCCAACATCAAGCTCTGAGCCTCTGTGAAGCTCTCTAAGAGCTCACTATCAAGCTATTGACATTAAAGAAGCGCTTATTAGGAGGCAACCCAATGTTATTTAATTATATTTATTAATTTTCCATTGTTATTTTATGTTTTCTTTAGGTTGATGATCATGTGAAGTCACAAAAACAACAAAAAATTCAAAAACGGAATGAAAAACAGCATTAAAAATAGCACACCCTGGAGGACAGGCTTACTGGCGTTTAAACGCCAGTAAGGATAGCAGAATGGGCGTTTAACGCCAGCCTGGTAGCATTCTGGGCGTTAAACGCCAGAATGGGTAGCACTCTGGGCGTTTAACGCCAGAAAGGGCTGACTGGCATCTGGGTGGCATTAAACGCCAGAAATGGGCATATGGCTGGCGTTTAAATGCTAGAATTGGCACAGAATGGGCGTTTGAACGCCAGAAAGGTGCAGGGACTCAAACTCTTTGACACCTCAGGATCTGTGGACTCCACAAGATCCCCAACTACCCCACCTCTTCTTCTCTCCTCTTCACACCTTTCCATAACACTCTTCCCCAAACACCATTGACCAATCCCATCAATAACTCTTCTCCAAACACCCCTCACCTATCAAATCCTACCCTTTTCCCCACAACCTCTTCACAACTCACATCCATCCATCATTAAACCCCACCTACCTCACCATTCAAATTCAAACCATTTCCCTCCCAAACCCACCCACACATGGCCGAACCCTCTCATCACCTCCATCTCCTTCATTTCTTCTTCTTCTACTCCTTTCTTTCTTCTTTTGCTCGAGGACGAGCAACCATTCTAAGTTTAGTGTGGGAAAAGCTAAAGCTTTTTATTTTCCATAACCACTAATGGAACCTAAGGCCGGAGAAACCTCTAGAAAGAGGAAAGGGAAGATAATTCCTTCCACCTCCGAGTCATGGGAGATGGAGAGATTCATCTTAAAGGTCCATCAAGACCACTTCTATGAAGTTGTGGCCAAGAAAAAGGTGATCCCCGAGGTCCCCTTTAAGCTCAAAAAGAGTGAATATCCGGAGATCCGACATGAAGTTTGAAGAAGAGGTTGGGAAGTCCTCACCAACCACATCAATAAGTCGGGATCTTAATGGTTCAAGAGTTCTATGCCAATGCATGGATCACTAAGAACCATAACCAAAGTATGAACCCAAACCCAAAGAATTGGCTCACAATGGTTCGGGGGAAATACTTGGATTTTAGTCCAGAAAATGTGAGGCTAGCATTCAACTTGCCAATGATGCAAGGAGATCCTCACCCTTTCACTAGAAGGGTCAACTTTGATCAAAGGTTGGACCAAGTCCTTAGGGACATTTGTATGGAAGGCGCTCAATGGAAGAGAGATTCAAGAGGCAAGCTGGTTCAACTAAGAAGGCTTGACCTCAAACCCGTGGCTAGGGGATGGTTGGAGTTCATCCAACGCTCTATCATTCCTATTAGCAACCGGTCTAAAGTTACAATAGACTGGGCTATCATGATCCATAGTATCATGAATGGAGAGGAAGTAGAAGTTCATGAGATCATATCCCTAGAACTCTACAAGGTGGCGGACAAGTCTTCTGCCAATCATTCTGAACTTCAAGGGATAAAGTGAGATGCCAAAACTGTTCAGAGGCAAAAAGCTACTAGTCCCGCTCATCTAATTGGAGCTAAGTTTCATTGATATTTTGAAATTTATAGTATATTCTCTTCTTTTTATCCTATTTGATTTTCAGTTGCTTGGGGACAAGTAACAATTTAAGTTTGGTGTTGTGATGAGCGGATAATTTATACGCTTTTTGTCACTGTTTTTACATAGTTTTCAGTATATTTTAATTACTTTTTAGTATATTTTTATTAGTTTTTATTCAAAATTCACATTTTTGGACTTTACTATGAGTTTGTGTATTTTTCTATGATTTCAGGTATTTTCTGGCTGAAATTGAGGGACCTGAGCAAAAATTTAATTCAGACGCTGAAAAAGGACTGCAGATGTTATTGGATTCTGACCTCCCTACACTCGAAGTGGATTTTATGGAGCTACAGAAACCCAAATGATGCGCTATCAATTGCATTGGAAAGTAGACATCCAGTGATTTCCAGAAATATATAATAGTACATACTTTTCCCGAGTTTTGATGACACAAACTGGCGTTCAAACGCCAACTTCCTGCCCTATTCTGAAGTTAAACACCAGAAACAGGTTACAAACTAGAGTTTAACGCCAGAAATAGGCTACAACCTGGCGTTTAACTCCAAAAGAAGCCTCTACATGTGTAAAGCACAATGCTCAGCCCAAGCACACACCAAGTGGGCCCAGAAGTGGATTTCTACATCATTTACTTATTTTCTGTAACCCTAGTTACTAGTTTAGTATAAAAACTACTTTTAGTGATTTATTTCACATCTTTTGATCATTTTTGAGGCTATCTTTGTATCACTTTTGATCTCTTGATCATGTTTAGAGGGCTGGCCATTCGGCCATGCCTGGATCATTATCACTTATGTATTTTCAACGGTGGAGTTTCTACAGCCCATAGATTAAGGTGTGGAGCTCTGCTGTTCCTCATGAATTAATGTGAAGTACTATTGTTTTTCTATTCAATTCAAGCTTATTCTTATTCCAAGATATTCACTCGCACTTCAACCTGATGAATGTGATGATCCGTGACACTCATCATCATTCTCACCTATGAACACGTGCCTGACAACCACTTCCGTTCTATCTGCTATAGCTTGAGCGTGTATCTCTTAGCCTCCATTCCGAAAGATCAGAGTCTTCGTGGTATAAGCTAGAATTATTGGTGGCCATTCCTGAGATCTGGAAAGTCTAAACCTTGTCTGTGGTATTGCGAGTAGGATCTGGGAGGGGATAACTGTGACGAGCTTCAAACTCGTGAGTGTTGGGCATAGCGACACACGCAAAAGGATCAATGGATCCTATTCCAACATGATCGAGAACCGACAGATGATTAGCCATGCGGTGACAGCGCATTTGGACCATTTTCACTGAGAGGACGGACGGTAGTCGTTGACAACGGTGATCTCCCAACATATAGCTTGCCATGGAAAGGAGTATGAATGATTGGATGAAAGCAATAGGAAAGCAGAGGTTCAGAAGGAACAAAGCATCTTCATACGCTTATCTGAAATCCCACCAATGAATTACATAAGTATCTCTATCTTATTTTATGTTTTAATTATATGTTAATTATCAAAATCCCATAACCATTTGAATCCGCCTGATTGAGATTTACAAGGATGACCATAGCTTGCTTCAAGCCGACAATCTGCGTGGGATCAACCCTTACTCACGTAAGGTTTATTACTTGGACAACCCAGTGCACTTGTTGGTTAGTTGTGCGGAATTGTGAAAAAGAATTGAGATTATAATTGTGCGTACCAAGTTGTTGGCGCCATTGAAGATCACAATTTCGTGCACCACCAACCGACGCCGAGCTTGCCTAATATGTAATAAAGTTCTTTCAATTTTGGGATCAAACGGGGCTAAGCTCGGATCTGACAATGAATGCATCATTCAATAGAAGAAACATAGAGTTTATGACAACAAGGTATACTAAATTAAAGTAACTAGCAATTACTGCTAAATATAAATCCTAACTAATAACTAAACTAACAAGCAATCAAGAAGACAATTCACATATGAACATATTTACACCAACCAATAATATGGCACACATATGCAACTCTCCGGCAATGGTGCCAAAAACTTGACGTGAGATAAATGCCGGCTTAGAAATTTCCAAACGATTTTCAACTCAAATGTCACAAGTATAGCCTGAATCGACAAGTGATCCCCCAATCAAATTTTAGAAGAATGTCGCAACAATCAAATCAATTACAGGGAATAGAATCCCGGGTCATTTTCCTTAGAAATTGCAATAGGATGCACATCATTGGTTTGGAATTTTTGGGAGTTTTTAAATTGATTGCGAAAAAAGTAAAGTAACAAGAATCTAAAAGCAATGAACAACTAATAATTAAATTGAAGCAACTAGAACTATCAATCAAACAATTAATCAACTAACAAGCATGCAATAAAAGGATAGCAATAATAATGGCATATAACTAAATATAAGGAATCAAGCTAAGAAAGCTAAGAAATCAAAGTTAACCAGAGAAATGACAATCAATCAATATAAGAAACCTTGGCTAGGGTCGAATTAGAATTCCTATCCTCATTATCATCCTCAATTGTGATGGTAAATGTCTATTGCTCTCACTTAGTTATTCTCTAGCAATTGAAGGAAAGTCAAGTGAGCACAATTAACTCTAGTCCACAAGTGCTAATCAAATCTCAATGAAAGAATAGATTTAGTGGAGTTCAAGCTAACTAGCAACCTTCAATTACCAATCAACACTAGATTTTGTCAATTCAAGAGTCTCTAATTACCCAACGCCAAAGTCTAGAATAGAATTCTACTCCATAATCATAAGTTACATTTTTTTCAAACACTTAGTTAGCACAAATAAAAGACATAATAAAATTGAGAAAGTAATACAAATTAAAGCTATCCGCTATCAATAATCAACAATAACAAATCAAATAACACAAATGAAACATGAAAAAGCTCAATACATTAACTAGAAATTAAATCCAACGAAATCCAAAATCATAATAAAAATAACTAGATTTGCAAGATTGCTAAGTAAAATTAAAGAAGAGGAACTACAACTATTGTAATAAAACTAAAATTAACCAAGGTCTAATCTTTGGATTAAAGCAAAAGTGAACAAAGAACACTAAAACCTATAGAGAATTAAGAGTTTCTCTCTCTAGAAGTCAAAACTATGTAAAATCTAACTAATGGAATGTTGTGTCCAATCCTCCTTCACCCCCAGCCTCTAATCTTCGAATTGGTCTTGAAACTGGGCCAAAAGAGCTCAGAAATCACTCCCAGCGTCTTTGAAAGATAATTACTCCGTACATGTCCGTAATGACGGACATGTACGGAGTAATTATCNNNNGCAATATGGTCCACGTACGCGGACGAAGCGAATTTCAAAAAATGCATACGCGGCATCAAGGATGTGTACGTGAGCCTACAGAAATCCCAGTTTTCATTTTTTCATGATTTCCCATTCTTTCTTGCTTCTTTTTCCACTTCTTCCAATCGATCCTTGATTTCTAAACCTGAAATCACTTAACAGACATATCAAGGTATTGAATAAAATTTAAGTGAATTAAAATTAGCATTTTTGAAGCCTAAAAGCATGTTTTTCCACTTAGGTACAATTTGGAAGGAAATCACAAAGGTGTGCTATTTAAGTGAATAAATGTGTGTTTATGTGATGAAATCCATTCAATTCAAGCAAAAAATTATCATCAAATATGGATTCATCATGGAGCCGCCACTACACATCGTCGTCGATTCCGTTATTGTTGTTGTCTTGCCACATCCTTCGCCATGGTTTCCATTCACGTCACCGTCACTACTGTTTGTGTCGCCACCACGTTAAACCATTATGATCAGATTTATTGTTGATATAGTTATTTTATTTTTACATATCAATTTGTGACTTTAGCAGTTTGTTAGAGTTTTCGTTAAATCAGTGGTTAAATTTGTTTAATGAATTATGTGATTAGGATTTGTTGTGTTAATTTAATGGATGTAAAAATTAAATAATGTTATAGTAGGTTAAGTGGTGCACGAATTGTGAATCACACTTTTCACAACTCGTACCACTAACCAGCAATTGCACTGGGTCGTCCAAGTAATACCTTACGTGAGTAAGGGTCGAATCCCACGGAGATTGTTGGTTTGAAGCAATCTATGGTTATCTTGCAATTCTTAGTCAGGAAGTCAATTGTATTTATCAGTTGAATTGTGAATAAACAACTGATGTAGAATGGAGGTGATTGTCAGACGCACGTTCGTGGATTGAGAAAGGTGATGAGTGTCACTGATCATCACCTTCTCCATAGTTAGGCACGAATGGATATCTTAGATAGAAACACGCATGTTTGAATAGAAAACAGAAATACTTGCATTAATTCATTGAGACACAGCAGAGCTCCTCACCCCCAACAATGGAGTTTAGAGACTCATGCCGTCAAAGAGTACAAAGTTCAGATCTGAAATGTCATGAGATGCAAAATAAGTTTCTAAAAGTTGTTTAAATACTAAACTAGTAGCCTAGGTTTACAAAAAGTGAATAGACTATGACAGATGGTGCAAAGATCCACTTCTGGGGCCCACTTAGTGTGTGCTGGGGCTGAGACTTAAACAATTCACGTGCATAAGGCTGTTTTGGGCGTTCAACGCCAGGTTTGGATCCATTTCTGGCGTCGAACTCCAACTTTTAATCCTTTTCTGGCGCTGGACGCCAGAATTGGGCAGAGAACTGGAGTTGAACGCCAGTTTACGTCGTCTATCATTGAGCAAAGTATGGACTATTATATATTGCGAAAAAGCTCTGGATGTCTACTTTCCAACGCAATTGAAAGCGTGCCATTTCGAGTTCTGTAGCTCCAGAAAATCCACTTTGAGTGCAGGGAGATCAGAATCCAACAGCATCAGCAGTCCTTTTTCAGCCTGAATCAGATTTTTGCTCAGCTCCCTCAATTTCAGCCAGAAAAATACCTGAAATTACAGAAAAACACACAAATCATAGTAAAATCCAGAAATATGAATTTTTCCTAAAAACTAATGGAAACAAACTAAAAACTCACTAAAACATACTAAAAACTATATGAAATTAACCCCAAAAAGCGTATAAAATATCCGCTCATCACAACACCAAACTTAAACTGTTGCTTGTCCTCAAGCGACTAGACAAATAAAATAGAAGACTAATAGGTTGAGAAGCAATAATATCTCAGAGTTTTTTGAGTGAAGCTTAGATTTTAATTAGATGAGCGGGACTAGTAGCTTTTTGCTTCCGAACAGTTTTGGCATCTCACTTTATCCATTGAATCTCAGAGTGATTGGCATCTATAGGAACTTAGAATTCAGATAGTGTTATTGATTCTCCTATTTCAGTATGATGATTCTTGAACACAGCTATTTCATGAGTCTTGGCCGTGGCCCTAAGCACGTTGTTTTCTAGTATTACCACCGGATACATAAATGCCACAGACACATAATTGGGTGAACCTTTTAGATTGTGACTCAGCTTTGCTAAAGTCCTCAATTAGAGGTGTCCAGAGTTCTTAAGCACACTCTTCTTTCTGCTTTGGACCTTGACTTTAACCGCTCAGTCTCAAGTTTTCACTTCACACCTTCACGCCATAAGCACATGGTTAGGGACAGCTTGGTTTAGTCGCTTAGGCCAGGATTCTATTCCCTTAGGCCCTCTTATCTACTGATGCTCAAAGCCTTGGGATCCTTTTTATTACCCTTGCCTTTTGGTTTTAAGGGTTATTGGCTTTTTTTTTGCTGCTTTTTCTTGCTTCAAGAATCATTTTTATGATTTTTCATATTATCAATAACATGTCTCATGTTCATCATTCTTTCAAGAGCCAACATATTTAACATGCTCTTTTAACAGTGACTTCAAAACGGTTTCTAGTGGGCAACAGAGAATGCCCAATGAAGTCCAGCCATCCTCTGGCGACTGGTTTGAGATCTTCTCTCTTGAGTTGATTTGGGACACCCTTTGTGTTGGTGGTCCACTGGCTCCAGGGGTACATATGTCCTCTAGAATCTTATCCAGGCCCTTGTCTGTTCTCATCATTCTCCTGTTGAAGGAGTCTGGATCATCTTTCAGCTGAGGTAGCTTTAAGATCTCCTTGATCCTGTCAGGGTGGGTATGAACAATTTTTCCTCTGACCACGGTCCGATAGTCATAGAAAGCAGTCCCAGATAGTTTCTACTTGTCAGTTTGCCACATATTAGCATAGAACTCCTGAACCATGTTCCTCCCTACTTTCGTTTCAGGATTAGCTAGGACTTCCCAGTTCCTGATTCGAATTTGCTACTGGATCTCCGGATATTCATCTTCTTTCAGATCGAATCTAACTTCCGGGATCACTAATCTCAGACCCATTATTTTGTTATAATGGTCTGAATGTTCTTTAGATAAGAACTTCCCTTGATTCCAAAGT
>NC_029793.2:78220173-78222857 GCF_000816755.2 Arachis ipaensis | reverse complement strand
TGCCTGTCTGTCTGCCACAGATTAGAGTAGAATTCCTGAACCATGTTTCTTCCCACCTTTGTCTCAGGATTAGCTAGGATTTCCCAGCTCCTGTTTCGAATTTGCTCTTGAATCTCCGGATATTCATCTTCTTTCATATCGAATCTAACTTCCGTGATCACTGATCTCAGACCCATTATTTTGTTATAATGGTCTGAATGTTCTTTAGATAAGAACTTCCCTTGATTCCAAAGTGGTTTTGGAATGCTCTCTTTCTTGCCTCTTGGAGTGGGTTGTTTTCCTTTAGGAGCCATGATCTTAGTGATCGCGGATAAACACACCAAACTTAGAGGTTTTCTTGTCCTCAAGCAAAAGAAAAGAAAGGAGAGGGATAGAAGGAGAGCTAGGTGCAATTGTTGATGGAAGGGGAGGGAGGCCGAACCTAAATTTAAAGGGAGGGAGGGTGGGTTTTCGAAAAAAGAGATAAAGATATGATAAAAAAGATTGATTTGGAAAAGATAAGATAGAAGATATGATAAGAGAGGATATAGTTTAAAATTGAAGAGATATGAAAGACTTTTGAAAAAGATAGATCTAGATTTTGAAAAAGATAAAGTGGAGATTTTGAAAAAGATATCGATGAGTTGAAAAGATAGATTTGTTTTTAAAAAGATTTGAAAAGAGTTGGATTGAATTTGCAAAAGAGGGTTTGTGCTTATGGATTAAGATACATTTGATATTTTTAAGGTAGGGTTTTTAGAAATTAGGGATTTTAGAAATCAGGGTTCTTAACATGTTTATGCAAGAAATCATGAATTGAAGCATGAAAATTAAGATTAAAATGAAAAATATGAAGAAAAAAATGAATTTACCTCCTCCCTGCCATCCTGGCGTTTGAACGCCCAAACACTACCTGTTTTGGGCGTTCAACGCCCAAATGCTGCCCTCCTGGGCGTTCAACGCCCAGTTGTTGCCCTTTTCTGGTGTTGAACGCCAGATAGCTATCTTTACTGGCGTTCAGCGCCCACTGGATGCCCCTTTTGGGGGCTGAACGCCCAGAATGGACTTTCACTGGCGTTTTCTTGCCAGTGAGCTCTTTTTCTCTGTTTTGAATGCAGATTCCTTCTGTAACCCTGTGAATTTATGCAATTGATTTTTTACTTTAGTGTCAGTGAACTTTATATAAACAAATAAAAATAAAAATAGAAATAGGGCAAAATGCTTAGAGGATTGATGCCCCATGGCTGGGTTGCCTCCCAGCAAGCGCTTCTTTATTGTCTTTAGCTGGACCTTGCTGAGCTTTTAGTTTAGCTTCAGCCTTGAGCACTCTTGCTCAATGTTGCCTTCAAGATAGTGCTTGATTCTCTTTCCATTGACAATGAACCTCTTATCAGAATCAATATCTTGAAGCTCCACATAACCATATGGTGATACACTTGTAATCACGTATGGTCCCCTCCACCGGGATTTCAATTTCCCGGGGAATAGCCTGAGTCTAGAGTTGAACAGCAGAACCTTCTGTCCTGGTTCAAGGATTCTAGATGACAGCTTTCTGTCATGCCACTTTTTTTATTTCTCTTTATAAAGCTTAGCATTTTTGAAAGCTGTGAATCTGAATTCCTCTAGCTCATTTAGCTGGAGCAATCTTTTTTCTCCTGCTAAATTGGCATCAAAGTTTAGGAATCTGGTTGCCCAGTAGGCTTTATGTTCCAGTTCCATGGGCAGGTGACATGCCTTACCATACACAGAAAGGTCCCATGAAGTCAATTCCCCATACATCAAACAACTCAATTTCCAAGATTCCTTGTTGAGGCATGGCGTAACCATAAGGCAGATTACCAGCTCTTTGGCAACTGTCACAGTTACGTACAAACTCTCAGGAATCTCTATAGAGGGTAGGCCAGTAGAAGCCAAATTGGAGGACTTACCAAACCATGGTAGAGTAAAGTTGTTTATTGCAGAAGTGAGTGCCCCCATCACTGATTAGTACTCTAGGGACACCAAACCTGCTCTTCTTCTCTAGGCACACACCTACGGATTATTCCGTCTGCACATCTCTTAAAGAGATAGGGTTCATCCCACATGTAGTACTTTGCATCAGTAATTAATTTCTTCTTTTGTATCCTGTTGTACTCCTTGGGTATGAACCTTGCAGCTTTATAGTTTGCAATATCGGCAAACCATGGTATTTCCTGAATGGCAAATAAATGCTCATCCGGAAAAGTCTCAGAGATCTCAAGAGAGGGGAGGGGTGTCCCTTCTACTGGCTCTATCCGGGACAGATGATCAGCCACTTGGTTCTCTGTCCCTCTTCTGTCTCTTATTTCTATATCAAACTCTTACAGAAGCAACACCCATCTGATGAGCCTAGGTTTTGAATCCTGCTTTGTGAGTAGATATTTAAGAGCAGCATGATCAGTATACACAATCACTTTTGATCCTACTAAGTATGATCTGAACTTGTCAATGGCATAAACCACTGCAAGTAATTCTTTTTCCCCTCTATTTTTGCTTGATCCACCTCTATTCCCTTGTTTGAGATTTTATGCCCAAGAACAATCCCTTCAGTCACCATGAAGTGACATTTTTCCGAGTTTAAAACTAGGTTGGTCTCTTGGCATCTTTTCAGAACAAGTTTCATGTGATCAAGACAGGAGCTGAATGAGTCTCCATATACTGAGAAGTCATCCATGAAGACTTCCAGA
>NC_029793.2:78219027-78220108 GCF_000816755.2 Arachis ipaensis | reverse complement strand
GCTGTATTGAGCCTTCTGTAGTCAATACATATGCGCCACCCTGTAACTGTTCTTGTAGGAACCAGTTCATTTTTTTCATTATGAATCACTGTCATGCCTCCTTTTTTTGGGACGACTTGGACAAGGCTCACCCAGGGGCTATCAGAAATAGGATAAATAATCCCAGCCTCTAGTAATTTGGTGACCTCTTTCTGCACCACTTCCTTCATGGCTGGATTTAGCCGTCTCTGTGGTTGAACCACTCGTTTAGCATTATCCTCCAATAAGATTTTGTGCATGCATCTAGCTGGGCTTATGCCCTTAAGGTCACCTATGGACCACCCAAGAGCTGTCTTGTGTGTCCTTAGCACTAGAATAAGTGCTTCCTCTTCCTGTGAATTTAAAGCAGAGCTTATGATCACTGGAAAAGTGTCACCTTCTCCCAGAAATGCATATTTTAAGGATGCTGGTAATGACTTGAGCTCGGGTTTAGGAGGTTTTTTCTCTTCCAGAAGAGATTTCAGAGGCTCTTTCATGTCCTCTGAATCCTCCAAATCAGGCTGAACATATTTAAAGATGTCTTCCAACTCTGATTCGAGACTCTCAGCCATGTTGATCTCTTCTACCAAGGAGTCAATAAGATCAACTTTCATGCAGTCTGTTGATATGTCTGGATGTTGCATGGCTTTGACAGCGTTCAACTTAAACTCATCATCATTGACTCTCAGGATTATTTCCCCCTGTTGGACGTCAATGAGGGATCGTCCAGTTGCTAGGAAGGGTCTTCCTAGAATGAGAGTAGCACTCTTGTGCTCCTCCATTTCCAGCACAACGAAGTCAGTGGGAAAGGCGAATGGCCCAACCCTGACAATCATGTCTTCAATCACGCTTGATGGGTATTTAGTGGAGCCATCAGCAAGTTGGAGATATATCCGGGTTGGTTTAACTTCTTCAGTTAAACCAAGCTTTCTGATAGTGGATGCAGGTATTAGGTTGATGCTTGCCCCAAGATCGCATAAAGCTGTCTTGGTGCAATTACCTTCTAATATGCATGGTATCAGAAAACTCCCAGGGTCTTTAAGCTTTTCAGGAAAGCTCTTCA